>NW_017306881.1:323847-419412 GCF_000935625.1 Nanorana parkeri
GGATGCTGGGAGCTGCGGGCGCCGGGGGGGGGGGGGGAGCGCACACCAGCAGAAAATACAAGTGATCAGGAATCTCTACAGACCAGAACGCTTGTGTGTAAACAGCCATCACTGGTTGTTTACATTTTTGACGGTTTCTCCACTAGGAGCCCCGCACGAGTTGGGGCGGTTAGGAACGTCTTAAAACGCCCACCTGCAACAGCAAGCCTCTCGCCTGGCCATTTAGGTTGGGCCAATGGATGGGAGGTAGTTAAGCAATAAAGCTGCCCCCTATGCTAAACAGTGAAGGAGCAGTAGCAGTTCTCCTTTCTGCTCGCACTTCTTTTTTTTCCTGCCATATGCATGTAGCACAGCTGCAGTCCATACATGTGCATGTAGCACAGCTGCTTGGCTGCTAGTGTTCCCCCTCCCTCTCCCTCTCCCAACCTGCATATGTAGGGAATTAAAGGAGGCTGATACCAAGTAAAGTACATATACCTACCACAGCTAATGTGCTTAGTTATTGGACACTGCAATTGCACCCTCCTTTGCACTTTTTGCAGCATGTCTGTTTAGCCTTTGAGTGATTTACAGATCCATAGCTGTGGTCCTTTAACATATGACCAATGCATATCCTGGTAAGCACCAAAAGCCCCTCAGGTAATCTGAAGCCATGCTCCTAGGTTCCCAGACCACAGCCTCAGTCCGCTATAGGTTTGACCCTAAGGCTGCAGTGTGAGTACGGACTCACACTTTATGGGCAGTATAGCTTTAAGGCAGTTAAATTGAGGTCCATAAAGTTTCATGTGCAGCCTAGGGGTCAGAAATAGTACCTATGCAGCCCCTTCCAGGGTACTGTACTGTACTGGGCATGTGGCCACCATTTTCTCAGTGAGGCACAAATATTCTGCTGCTACTGCTGCCTACAGGGAGCACCACCGCAGCACAAACCTGCATCTGCAATCACCAGTCTGGGTCACCTTTTTGCTGTCTAAAGTGTCTGGACACTGCACCCTCTCACCACTTCCCTGAGTTACTGTGGTGAAACGTACTTAGCAGATAATAGGCATGGGGTTACTGAAACAGCTTGATCTTGTGAGGGTTTTAATTCCTTTTGGGACATTGTTCCTAGCAGTCCCATGCTGTACTACACTTTTTCCTTCACTGCTACCTTCAGGGTCCTTTGCCAAACTCTGGGTAAATGGAATTCTTGCAAATTCGTTCATCATGCCAGTATTCCAAATGAGGTTACCAACTGCTTAACAATACTGCTAGTTGTTATATCTTTATATTCATATATTGTATATTCTTGTGAGTTCACCAGCTACAAAACCTCTACTGCTATGATTAATATCTGTTATACACATATACAGTTTTGTTTGACTATAAGCTCTTCATATGTGCTTCAGGTCTAAGTTCACCATAGCTACACAATTGTTCTTTTTTGTTGAAATCATAGTTACTGTGCCTCGCACGTATTGCCTGCTATCAGACATTCTGATAATGAGAATGCTTTAGTTTTTTATGCTTTAGAATAATATACTACCTACAGCTGTTGCTTAATATATATTTTCCTCCATAACTTAAAGTAAACCTGTTGAGAGAAAAAAAGGGATGTCATTGCTGACTAAACATGCTGCCATCTGGCTGTCATGCTGATTTAAATACCTAAACTCATTGACCTGAAACAAACATGCAGTTTTGACTATTTCCTGAATTTCCATATCTTCATACTTGTTACTGGTCAGTGAAACAAAAAAATTCAAACTAGCCTGTGAAGGATCTCAACAGTCAAAGTATTGGTATAGCTAGGCGTAGTAAGTAACATTCACCTAGACTTGTACTGTAATGGTAAATACATTTAGCAGTTTATCCAGCTGTTCAGCTGTCAAGAGTCTTATCTCATTTCAGATGATTTGTTATAATCTCTATAGCCTTTGCAGTTGGTATATACTGTAAGTAAAAAGGGCTGTGACATCATTGGACACCATTGTCTCCTCTGACTCTAACTTCATTCCATGTACCGTGTTGACATATTCTTTAGAGATCTGAATACGGTGTACCATTTTGCCAGCTAAGGGTAATAGGATGGTAGCCCGGTACTTAGCAATGTTATATGTGACAGAGTTGATGCTGCTAACAATCAGTCTTAGAGGGGCACCTTCCTTTTATATCTTGTAAAGTCTTACATACATGGTGCAGCTTCCCCGGGATAGAGATGGTGGTACAAGGTCTGATCAATCCAAGTCTATAATCTTTTTCTTTTAATAGCTAGTGGGGTCTCTTTTTAGAGACTCATAAGTATTGGCCAGTGACGTGCAGTGGAGTCCATTCTCGGTGAGGCATTTCCTCCACCCCACCCATGCCCCACCCCAGTCTGCCTCTGCCCGCCCCCAACCCAGTCCACGAGCTGTGTGGAGGAGGGAGGGAGGACGGAGAAGGAAGGAGATGGGGAGGAGCCTCCCTGTCCCTCACTTTTTTCTTTTTTTTGATTGGAGAGTTTGGACCAATGGCGGCATGCCATTGGTCCAAGCCATCCACAAGCAATGTTATATGTGACAGAGTTGATGCTGCTAACAATCAGTCTTAGAGGGGCACCTTCCTTTTATATCTTGTAAAGTCTTACATACATGGTGCAGCTTCCCCGGGATAGAGATGGTGGTACAAGGTCTGATCAATCCAAGTCTATAATCTTTTTCTTTTAATAGCTAGTGGGGTCTCTTTTTAGAGACTCATAAGTATTGGCCAGTGACGTGCAGTGGAGTCCATTCTCGGTGAGGCATTTCCTCCACCCCACCCATGCCCCACCCCAGTCTGCCTCTGCCCGCCCCCAACCCAGTCCACGAGCTGTGTGGAGGAGGGAGGGAGGACGGAGAAGGAAGGAGATGGGGAGGAGCCTCCCTGTCCCTCACTTTTTTCTTTTTTTTGATTGGAGAGTTTGGACCAATGGCGGCATGCCATTGGTCCAAGCCATCCACAGAGCTCAAGTCTCTGACAGCAAGTAGAGGCTGTTGCAGCTCTTAACTCACTAAGTTAGGTCACACAAGCAGTGGGGAAGCCCGCTGTTGTGTAACCTAACTTAGTTGTCAAAAGCCAGATACAGCGCCGCCTGTAATTAACAAGCAGCGCTTCGTCCATGATAGGTTACACAGTGGGGAGGCTTTCACTGCTGTGTAACCTGCTAGAAGCCGATCTGAATGGAGAAAAAGCTGCCAGCTTCAGACTTGAAGCTGACGGCTTTTTCCTCCATAATACTAGGTGAGGTTCTGCCTCACCTGCCTCCCCTGACCGCATGTCCCTGGTATTAACATAACTAAAAAGAGTGGTCACCATAGCATGGTTATCTGATGTATTCATGACCACGGCATATCTCCTCCTGTCTTTTGGCAGGATAGTAATGCTTGGATCCCAACTAAGCGATATAGGACCTCTGCCCTCTAGTAAGTGTTGAAAGAGGGTACTTTGGCACTGGATTATACCTCTCAGACCCTGTGAGGGATTATTTTAGCTGATGGTATTAATAGGTGGTTGTTAAGGATGGAAGATTCTGTAGCTACCTGAATGGATATAAATGCTGGGGCATATTCCCGAGACCGAATTGAGCTGGAGAAGTGGCTTTGATAAACTGTTAATAATTTTCAATATTAATTTAATATTTTAAAAGGAAGGTTGTAATGGCATATTTATCTCATGACAGGTTTACTTTAAGTTGTTAGCAATATATACAACATTGTGCAACAAAGGTATTAAAACCAAATTAACAGTATACTGAATCAGAAAATTGAAAGAATATATTCAATAGGGTTCCTGCTCTTGACGAATGTCCATAAAAAACTATTACTTTTGCAGTTATATATTAAATGTGTCTCTTCTTTTCCATTGGAAATATGTAAACTTGTTAATATTAGACCATGCTGACTTTAATCTTTATAAAACAGTGTACAGCATTATCTATAGAACTGCTGTTTGTGTATATATAATTCCCTCAGAACTGTTTAATTACTACAATCAAACTTGTGAAGTTCCACAGAATAAGAATGAAAAAACAGATCCTAAAATGTAACCTTCAAAGGTGAAATAAGTATTATTCTAGCATTGTGTTTTGCCATGGTTACTTGTACTACCATCTTTAAAGTTTTTACCTTTACCAGCAATAGCAGCAGATAATGGTATCCATTAGGGATGCACCAATACCGCTTTTTCGGTATCGAGTACGAGTACCAATACCATTGCCGCTGGCATGGAGCTGGCTTTCTGGGCAATCACAAAGCCGGGCGGTGGGTAATGACATGCCGTCCGGCTTTCATGTTGTTTGTCTGGCTCGATTGTGATTGCCCGGGAAACCGGCTTCGCAGCCAAACAGCACCAGGCCGGTTTCTGGCCAATAAAGAAGCCAGGCGGCGAGTAATGACCCGCCTCCTGGCTTCCTGATTGGCCGGGAAGCCAGCTCCATGCTGACTGACTGGAAAGCCGGCTTCCCAGCCAATCAGCAAGGAGCAGCCTGTGCAGCCGCCTCTATGCTGATTGGCCAGGAAGCCGGCTTCCCAGTCAATCACAGGTGGATTCTGGGCCATTACTCGCCACCCGGCTTCCTAAATGCCCAGGAAGCCGGCTCCATGTCCCCTATGGCACTGCCGGTCAGAGGAAATTCCTCTGACCGGAAGTTCTGGTATCAGGGAAGGTATCAGAGCATTTGGGCGAGTACTCATATTCGTCCAAATAGTCAGTATTGGCACCAATACAGATACTACTATTGGTATCGGGGCATCCCTAGTATCCATCAAAATATTAAAACCCAAACCTACCCCACCACCATGTGCTGGGAACATTTTGGGGCCTTTGTCTATGTTCTTTTTCTATGTTCTTAGCTTAGAGATGTTGTATTAGTTTCAAACACCCAATCTTTTTAAAGTAAAGGAAATGCCAATTATTTTTAAAATTGCTCTGCACATGATTAAGAGTTCAAAATGTACCACTTGGCTAATTCCAAAAATGTACTTCTTTAATAAATTACAGTGTCCACACTATTTAAATATGGTTCCTCATAAAAAATATGATAAATTATGTTTATTGTCTGGCAATTTTTTAATTGCATATATCACTGATTTAACTAACTTTCAGGTTCTGTTGCTTCTAGACAGCTATAAATTTGTCAGAATTAAGCAATATGTCTATATATGGTACAGCTGCCTTATGTAAGCACATTTTCACACCAAGAACGTCTGAGATTCTCTAAATTGTGGAGAAAATTCATTAAACCAGATAGATGTGCTTATGACAGCCAAGTATACACTGTGTTTTCTCTTCTTTCACAGGACTGTTACTGCCATCTATTGTTCACAGGCAGCATTCAGTGCTTGTAGAATCTAATACACAATTATCTATCTCTTTTTCAGATCAGTATCTTCATGACCCACCTGTCTAATTATGGGAATGACCGCCTTGGACTATACACATTTGTTAATCTTGCTAACTTTGTACAAACATGGACCAATTTGAAACTGCAAACTTTACCACCAATACAGCTAGCTCATAAATATTTTGAACTCTTCCCTGAGCAAAAGGATCCTATCTGGCAGGTATATTTGAAAATAATAATACAATTATAATGAAATACTGTATTATTTTTAACCTAAGCATAAAATATTCTGTCACTGTAGAGAAGCATGCATGAGTGAACTGCACTTTGTGCTCTACAGATATGTATTTCATGCACATCCACCTTCCTTCTCCAGCAGTCAGAGTACATATATTACCATTAGCTAGACGGATTCTTATCTGGTGCTGCAAAATCCTTTATTACTCTGCAAATCTTGGCAGACTCCTACAATAAAGATAAGAGGTTGTGATTGATTAAAGGGACTATAATACAAATCTATTGATGTTATTACACTGTGCATTACAGCAATTACCAAACAACTGTAATCGGAAAAAAAGAAATACAATGTTATATGTATTATTAATGCAGCAATTTCAAGAATCGTTTTCAAAGCCAGCTGTATCTGTACATTACAACTATGAAAGCAGGTTTAAACCTCCAATCTGCTTAAAATCATACGATCCATGAATCATGACTGTTAGGCTTCCTAACATATGTGATTCTCTGCATATTACACAAATCTACAGGATAATATTCAGGAAAAATTTAATGAAATGTCAGATCATCTGATTCCATTATTCATTTATACACTCAAAGTTATGCATGAATCATTAGTCTCATCATACAAAATTATATTTCTAATGATACTCTAGTTGACCAAGACCGTAAAATGTAGGTAACTGAAGACACACTGTAACTGAAAAGCATCCTTAATAACATTAAATCTATAGTGCAAATGTTAAAAAATGTACAATAAATAATGTATGGGTTTTGATTAATGCAAAGATATGCCTAAATTCTGTTTCTTCTGACATATATGTGTTTTCATATATATTTTGCATTGCTTCCACCTGCAACTGAGATATAATGCAATGCAGAATGCTTGTACTCTTCCATGAATATACTGTGTATAGTTCATGTCAAGATGGCTAATTATGCTATGACAATGCCTAGTACAATAGCAGAGTTGTTGATACATTTCAAGTATTGCTGCCAGAGGCGGCCATACGCAAAATATCTGTGAGGTAATTTCTCTACACCAATAAGTTTTTGTCACTGACTGGAAATTCTCTGATTATCTGAATAATCCAGTGAGGAGATGCCCTAATGAAAAATACATTTTTTTTTCTAGAGAGCATGTTTTATATAGCGAAGGCAGCAAAGTGTGTGATGGTAACAGACATATTAAAAACCTATTATAATTAACAATAAAGATGATCAGAAGATTAAGATAAAATTATTTTCACAGTCAAATTATTGCTTTCAACGTTCCCTCTCTTCTAAACTTGTCTTCTATTTTTGTCAGGTGGCCTTTTTAGGCAAATTTTGGTTAAAATAAGAATGTCTTTTGATTAATTTTGATGTTACATTTATTGTTTTTTGATTATTTCATTTTTTTACAGTAAGAACAAAATTGCAACAAAAAATGTTACGAGACATTACATAAGAAGGTTTTTTTCAATATTTCTGTGTATTTCCTTATTTGATGTTTTTTCACATAATACAAAAAAGAAAACACACAAATATTTTCTTGGTGCTCTTTAAGGCATATTGCATACTTAATGCCACCTTTATTTTGCCTTCCCCATTTCCTCCAATAGTGACATTTTATAAACATTTGGGTGCAACAAAAAAATTAAAATGTTGCTCATTCCTAATAAACAAGCACTGTTATAATGATGTAATAATATGATATTAAAAAAGAAATACTGTTTCAAATCATTCAAAATACACTATACTAAGCTTTCATAAAAATATTTAAGAAATGCTACATGATTAATCAACATGCAACATTATAAGGGTTATTCACTAAGCTACCAAAGGCCGCCGAAGGCATAAACAAGCCAAAGTGAAGGCAGCTGAAGCCTCCTCAGCTATTCACAGAAGCCCTGTATGGCTATTTTTAGCTGTACATCGTCTGCATTCGGTGTGCTTCACTTCCCTTCTGTTCAGGCGAACATGCTGTAGAACCCGTTCACCTCAGCCAATGCAACATCTGGATTGGCTTAGGCGAATCATTCAGCAGTTAATTCCCTGTTTTTTACCCCTATTCTCAAAGAAGCCAAACAGCAGAGAGTGAATTGCCGAATGCAGCCGAGCAGCATTCCGCTTGGTCACTCTGCTATCTCAAAGGTAGTGAATAGAATGAGAAATGTCAGCGTAAAAAAAACCAGCATGGAATGTTAGGGAGGACCCTGATGTAGAAAACAATGCATGGGGTTCCCCTAAAAGTCATGCCAGGCCCTTTAGGTCTGGTAGGAATTTTAAGGGGGACCCAAACACCCCAAAAAATAAAAAAAATGTGGGGTCCCCCTAAATTTTCAAAGCAAACCTTTATCCGAGCACTGGCCTGACAGGGCAGGAAAAGAGGGGGATGAGCAAGCGCACCCCCGCCCCTGCACCATATTAGGCCACATGTTTTCTGCATTGGAAGGGTGCTTTTCCAGGGGAAGAAAAGCATCTTGTCCCCATGCCAACCCTGGCCCAGTGATTGTGGAGGTCTGCGGGCAGGGGGCTCATCTGCATTTGGGCAACCAGATGCTGCCCACCCTTGTGAATGAGTAGGGGTAGTTGTTACCCTACTCATTCACCAAAGAGAAAAGTAAAATTTAAATAAACACACAACACCTTTAAAAAAATATTTATTTGAACAAAAAACACAAACCATTTTTGACAAATTATTGTAAAAAAAAAGCCCCAAAAATAGTCCAACTCTGTAATCCATGGTCAGTCATGTTGTCCAATTATATAATTCAGCGTCAATCACAATGAATGACACCCCCTGACTCGCTGAAAACAAAAAAGTCCCGCCTCAAATGACAACTCCTGCCGGAATATAAATAAATGGGTGGAGCGAGTCATGATGTCACAACTCTCTCTGCCCATTTGTTTTCATGCAATGACAGCTCACTGACCTGAAATGCAATAAAACAAATGGGTCTGGTATGACTTTTGAGGGGAACCCCATGCATTTTTTACAACTGTACCCCCCTAACATTCCTTTTTTTAACAACTAGCTGGGATTCCATTCTACCCACTGCGGCTGTGCCGAGCTGAAGCACATGTGTTTGGCTCGGTTGTTTTCTTCGGCTACCTTCGGCAGCTTTATGAGCGTACAGCCGACCTTCAGTTTAGTTAATCCGAAGGGTTCCTGCAGTCGAATTTGTATAAGGAACATGACAGAAAGCCTGCAAACACTAAATATAATGGAACTTGGGGTCTTGTTTGAAAGAAAAAACTACTGAACACCTATCCTTCCTATAAAACTTGTCAATTGGATATCATTTAGAAAAATAGCAACAGCCTATAGCAAAAAAATGTATCATTTCCACACTAGAAGCAGGAATTTGCAATAAAGTTTGCTATGATTCTTGCAATTTCTGTAACATACCTGGAGCATATCTGGCTTGTGTTTTTCTTTATTATTATTATTATTATTTTTATACACGATTTATATAGTGCCAACAGTTTGCGCAGCGCTTTACAATATAAGGAAGACATTACAATCACAATACAATCCAAGACCAGATGGTAAGGAGGACCCTGCCCATGAGGGCTTACAATCTAAAAGGGAGCGGCAAGTGATATATGAGGAGGTGGCTGTGAGGGGATGATTGTTTGAGAACGCGATGGTTGAGCGGTTAGGTTGAGGTGGGATAGGCTTCCCTGAAGAGATGAGTCTTAAGGGATCGCCTAAAGGCAGTCAGTGTGGGAGATAGATGGACAGGTTGGGGTAGAAAGTTCCATAGGATGGGAGAGACTCTAGAGAAGTCCTGGAGGCAAGCATGGGAGGAGTTGACGAAGGAGCAGGAAAACAGGAGGTCTTGTAAAGAACGGAGGGGACGGTTAGGGAGATACTTTGAGACCAGGTTTTAGATATAGCCAGCGGCAGAGTTGTGGATGGCTTTGTAAGTGGTTGTTAATATTTTGAATGTGATCCTTTTAGCTATTTGAAGCCAGTGCAGGGATTGACAGAGGGGAGTTGCAGACACTGAGCGGTTGGTTAGGTGAAGGAATCTAGCAGCTGCATTCATGATAGACTGAAGGGGGATAGCCTGTGCAGAGGTAGGCTAATGAGGAGGGAGTTGCAATAGTCAAGTCGAGATATAACAAGTGAGTGGATGAGTAATTTTGCGGTTTCCTTGGTGTATTTTGGAGATGTACTTTAAAGCTAGCATTTCACTTAATATAAATATACAGATTTGTTTTCAATCATATCATATTGAAAAAGAGAAAAACTGGAAACGTGGAAAGTTCACTCTGACTACAAAACTGTACCTTTTGTTTCTACAGAATCCATGTGATGATAGGAGGCACAGAGACATCTGGTCTAGAGATAAAACCTGTGATCGCCTTCCAAAATTTCTCGTAGTAGGACCTCAAAAGACTGGTGGGTAACTTGCAAGTCAAAATAGTTTAAGTATGCTGACACCTATTTGTTTAATGGTCAGTCCACTCATTACTGATTTTTCAGTTTTTGATATTATTGTGGAACTTTCTTAATGAGAAAACTGTACTTGAGCTCCTGGGTCTACACACCTGCGATAGCCATTATGAGAGGGTCCCCACTCTCCTTGATGTTATATTTATTTATTTTACATAAAAGAGAAAGCAGCAGAAGATGAAATAATCCATAAAAATGGATGTGAACACCCAAGTTTCCCAGGTGGGCAGGAACAGACTTGAGAGTTTGTCAGGCAGATCCTTGATGCTGTTGGAATATGCAAGACATATTAGTACATCAGCTTTCAATTAGAACTAAAATAATATGTTGGGTGCCTGATGCTTTAACTAGTTTGCTACTGGAGGGATTTATTTTTATTTTTTGCACACATGTTAAATCTGCCTTTTTGGCAAAAAAAAATACTTAAATCACCAAAACATTATATAGCCCTGTAGAGTAAAAAGATGGTAGTTGCAAATGTTTTATGTCGCAACTGTTAATCAAATCTACATTTTAAGAAAAAAACGCACTTAAATGGATTTTAGTTCAAACCAGCACAATATAATCCACAATTTTTGTACAAAAATAAAAGATGAGGTGCTGTTGAGTATATACTAAATATGTTAAGCCTCATACTGTGTGTGCCAACAACAAACAATTATGGTACTCAGAATTACCAATAGCCAACACTTTAAATGCTTTCCATCTCATCAGTTTAGTACCTAGGGGAGAGACCTAGAAATCTCACTCCAGCATTTGCGTCAATACCCAATATGCATTGAACAATTGTTGTTTACATACACGTGTGCACCCTCCTTACATGTTTGTGTCCATATGTGTGTGTGTGGGAGGGCATAGGTGCTTTCAATTTTTTATTAATTTTATTTAGTTTTCTTATGGTTTCATCTTTCTAACACTTTACTTTTTTTAAAGTCAAAAGGATTTAAAGCTATTTCAAATGTTGATGAGATCACTTACAATAGATGCTGCTCCATGATGTTTAAAGGTTTTAGTTTCCTGCAGAATCAGCTGGTTCCCTGAGCAATGGTCCTGACTTCCTGTTTTAGAGTGACTCCTTTCTCAAGGAGAGTGCTATGCAGTTACCCTTGTGTGAGCTAGTAAGCTGTGTGTGTCTCCACAAACACACAGACACAGCAAAAGCTACTCCCTCCCCCCCTGGTCCCCTCTCCTCCCTTCTCCAAGCTAGTAGATGAACACTTCTGGAGTCTGCACTGTCATGTGTGATCTTGTACTGGACAAGCCTTCAGTGAAGCTGAGCTGAAAGACTTGTGGGCAGCTGTTCAGAAACATGATGATTGTGTTTGGCCAAAAATGTAAAGCGGTGCTTTGCTGTGCCATGTATATTTGTTTGATCTGGATTTATTATTTTAACCCCTTCGTGACTGACGACGTACAGTGTACGTCGCCAGCATCGGGGCTGTTTAAACAGACTCCCGGCGACTTTTGCCGATGAGAGTTTAATATTACTTAAACTTTATTGTTATCACAATGGTGTGTTTTTCATTGAAGAGTGGTAACTGCTTTCAGGTCAGTTCCCCTGCTAGATATTCACAAAAGAAACCCCAGCTTTTAACAGGGCAGCTATTACTACTGTGTCACCTGGCTCTGTCAGTAGCATACGTTTCTGTTGAAAATGTAAAGCAGATCTATGGACTCAGAACTTCTTCTGTGTTTACATGTGTCCAGACACATTTTTTCCCATATTTTATTTTAAAAATACACACACACCGAAAAAAATCTCAAAACAAACCACATCCTGAGCCCAACATTACATATATAAAACATGACACATTCTAATTTATCCCATCCCACTGGACGGCAAAAAGAAAAGCATCTCACATAAAATATTACTCTAGTATTACTCTAGTATTCCTGAGCTTGTATATTCTCACCAATTCAGTACAAAACTAGGTACCTGGAACCATGTCTTCTAAATCTTTTGGCATTTGATTGAAATCAGTAATAACACAGAATTGCTCCAGTTAATTAATAAACCTGAAAAAAAATGACCAAACATAGAAATGGTATTGAACATTTTCTAAAGAGCAGTTTATATCACCTAACAGTAAAAAGGGTCTATTCACAAAGGAGCCGAAGGATCTAGCCGTAGCTTCAGCCGATCCTTCGGCTAGCTTCGGCCCCAGGACCCCTTCGGTTCAGTAGAACTGAAGGGCTGCTGTACGGGCTATTCACAATAGCCCGTACAGCTCCCGAACTTAGCCGTGCGGCTCAGTCGAGCAGAAGGCATATGCCTCGGCTCGGCTGAGCCGCGCTGAAAGCCGAAGCTGGCCGAGCTGCCGGCCATTGGCCGGCCGACAGCCTGCTTCTGACAGCTGGGCGGAGGCAGCCGTGATCTCACGGCTGGCTCCGGTCACTTGCAGAGAGATCAGCGTCCCTGGTTACCAGCTAGCCAGGGACACTGATCTCCAGACAGCAAACTCTCCCGGGCGCTCCGGTAGTATCCCGCTCCCGGCCGCCCAAGAGAGAAACACTGATTTTTCTTTTTTTTTCTTTATTCTGACATGGAGCTGTGTAAGAATAGAAAAAAATATAAATACATTTTTGCCCATAGGAATGAAAAAAAAATTTGGCCATAGGAATGCATTGCTAGATTCCTATTGGCTATTTCGATTTGCAATAGCCAATCGTAAACTAGCATTGCACCCCACCCTGATGGACCTGATGGAGAACTTCAGCAGAGGGCGGGTGCAACGCTAGTTTACTATTGGATATTGCAAATTGAAATAGCCAATAGGAATCTAGCAATGCATTCCTATGGCCAAAATGTTTTTTTCTCTATTCTGACATGGCTCCGTGTCCAAATAAAGAAAAAAAAGAAAAAGCAGTGTTTCTCTCCTGGGCGGTCAGGAGCGGGTCCAGACACATTTTTTCCCATATTTTATTTTAAACACATGTAACAATTATTTTCTTCTCTAGGACCTTGTTTAAAGCCATTGATGTGGAAGGTATGTGTTATCATAACTTTCAAGGGTTTAACAGCTATTGCAAATAATAATAATATAAATAGGGGGCATCCTTTATGATTGCCATGTTGAAATCTAAATTGAGGAGACAAACATGTATTTAATTCTTATACCAGGATCCTGATAATACATTTTAACCTATTAAATGAATTTGGGGCTGAAATTAAATGTTTCCATTATCCAAACATGGATATATTTAAAACTATCAAAGGCTTTTTTTGCATATAGGGACACTATCACTCTAGTTCCTGTATTATCCGAGGTATTTGTATATTTAAACAATGCGTTAAATATTAAAAACCAAACAATTTGCCAACATTTTAGCTATTAATTTAACATCTACTGTAAGCAAGACTATCAGGCTGTACAAATCTGTATGTATCACATCCTTATTGGTTTTAATATAGCCACCAATATCCCCTCTTACATAGAACCTGGTAATAAACTGAGATCAAATATACAGTTGGAGAACATTTCCCTCAAGGGGCCTTTTTATTAAGAAACATCTCCAACGAGCTTTCCAGCTCTTCTGAAATAAAGGGATAATCTAACTTAAAGGAGAACTATGGGGATAAGGCTTTTGCCCATAGTTCTCCTTAGGGTAACGGGAGGACACAAACTAGCGTCCTCCCGTCACCCAAGGCTCAGTACACCGCAAGCTGTAGCTCGCGGTATACTGAGACGCTGCAGTATAGCGCGAGCTGCTGCTCGCGGTATAGGGAGACACCACAGCTGAAGTGGATACCGACAATTATGTCTGGATCCGCCCAGCTGCGTGACTGACAGCTGGCTCTGCCAGTCAGCACTGGCGGATCAGAGCAGGGAGGGGGAAATACAGCCCCTCCCCTGTCACGGCAGAGAGCTGTGACAGGATCGAGAGGTGAGCGAACGCCGGTATGTGTTCGCTCACCTCCCAATCTACTAAAAAGTAATCGTTCTAAAAAATAAATAAATAGTGCACTAGCATATCTTCCACAGTCCAAGCCACACCATATAAACTATAACGTGAAATAACTATGTTCCCCATTGACAAAAACAACTCTTCAAATGCAGTTCTAAAAAGACCAGGAGGAGAGGAAGCAAACCACCAACACTTGTATATCTTTTATTATGATTCATTAAAACACTTTAAAATAATTGAAAGAAAATTATGCAGATTTATGTAGTACAGGTCATATCACACCCTCCACCCCCCCAACCACCCCCACCGGCGGTTACAGCAAAAAATCGTACATATTACATATGTTTTATAAAATTTCTAGATGGTATAAAGCTGTTCTGGGTCTCAACACATTTCATGGAATACTTCAAGAGAAACATGGAAGATCATATGTGGAAGATATATTATTGAAATAAGTTGCTTAAAACACCATCTATTATGCCATCTCTGAGCGAGCTCTCCCATGTGTCCTGGACCAGGAAGCAAATCCACAAGGTTGGGGAGGTTCATGAGAAAACCCAGGTCATTTATGTGTATATAGCTGTGCCTTACACTCTTAAATGACATAATTTGCAATAATTCAAATAGATAGTCAGATAGTCGTCTATACTAAATTATAGCTGAGGCTGCCAATCCAACTGCAGACCACAAGATATTGTACTTCCTCAATTATTGCATTTATAATTGCGTTTTTTAAATATCTCTAGTCGAGGGGTGCTCTATGATCACTGGCTCCAAGATGAATATCTAGATCTACTGTATGTGTGACTGTACTCAGGAATCTGCATCAGTTGTTTTCTTATCATTTATTCTTAAGTATTTTAATTCATCATTATAAAAGTATATTTTAGAAAGAAACATTATCTGAAGTCCCATATAGGCTTATTTTCTAAGTGTTGTAACTTACAAGGGATGTAGGTACCCCCTCTCCACAATAGGGGTAGGTAACCTTCACAAACAACAAATCTTTTTTTTCCAGCCAATCACTATTTCTTATTATTATCAATCTATGAATCTGCATCAACTGGTGTATCCAAAAAATGTGTCTTGCCTAGCAACAATACTTAGCCATGAAGGCTTAAATATAGCAGAAGACACTTTCAGCCTCTGCAACAGCTTTTTAATTACCTCGAACTTGGCCCTTTTTTTGCAACTCTGCAGAAAAAATCTGGATGTATTGATATCTTTGCACAATTTAATGTAATATCCTCAAGGCAATGTGCTCTCTGATGAATGATATCTCTATCCTGATATTTAATTAATTTGTCCAAGATTGATCTTGACATTCCCCCAGTTGAGGATGCATGGGTCCGAACACAATTAGCCCTCTCTACTACAAACACAAAGGAGAATGCATCTTCCCAAACATAGAAAGTAGCCATCTCTCAATGTACTCTATTATACTATCCCCTTAATTTCTTTCTGGAACTACAACAATTACATTATTCCAAAGCAATTTATTCTATCTATTCTATTTAACATGTGGTCTATTTTATCAGTATTAGTATTTCCCTTTTGCTTAAGGTGATGTATATTTTTATAAACGGCATCCTCTGTGTCATCCAGAACCAAGATTCTTTTTACATGTTCTTTAAATCATCTTTAACCCCCTCATGACTGAGGCCCTTTTTTCATTTTTTTGCACCCATGTTATATTCCACATTTTAGGCCTGAAAATGACGTAAAACCCCCCAACATTATATTTTCTGAATGCCAAGACCCTATAGAATAAAATGGTGGTAGTTGAAAATTTTTATGTTGCGCAATATTAGCGCAACTCCTTATTAAACCCCAAAATTTAGTGACAAATTTAAATTAAATGCCCCAAAACACAACAAATTACCAATTTTTTTAATGAAATATAAAAGATGAGGTTACAACGAGTAAAACGATACCCAACATGCCCAGTTTACAGATTGCGTGCGACCGTGAAACGGCGAAAAACTGCAGTACCCCAAAATAGTTTCTCTACCAATTGCATCCATCTGAAATAGAGGAGCCATAATTTTACACTGTAATTAAAACCTCCCCTAATGTAAGCTCTTTTTCACTTTGCAATTGTTTAGAAAAAAAGGGGAAGGGGTATGTATGTATGAGAATGATCCTGGTCCATCAGTTTCATCCGGAAATTGAACTCACAAATTAAGTTGTAACATTATCTAAATTATGTGCTGCCTCCTTTACGTGACCCCAGGCAAACTATTTCAGCATGGCTGCAACCTTTTTCCCTTCTCTTTTGTGGTTTTCCACTGCCCAGTGTCCTCACACCATCCTCTAGTAATCTTACTGGCGTATGCCCCTCTTCCTTTATCTTTTTTGGCATTTCTAGTAGCAACCGAAAGATCTACCTCAGATGAGATATAAGGCGAGATACTAAACGGAAGCTACATACAGTCTTTCTCCACTAGCAAGATTCAAGTAATATCTGGGGATAACAAGGGAGAGGTTCAAAACGACCACTCAGTGGGCCTGTCACAAAGCAATTTCCAGGTGTGGGGAAGCACAAATAATTTGCAAAACTCATAATTTTAACAGTGCATTTGCTATGCTAGTACTAGTAGCAAAGCTCCTGTTTTGTTACCAGTTGTGTTCATGTACTGGGCTGCACTGATAACAGCAGTATTTCTGTGCAGCACCAGACCCAGCACAATATGTTCAATGCCCTACAAGAGCCAGGAGCCTTACAGTGTAGAATAATCAGAGCCCTTCAGGAGCCAAGAATTTCATATTGCAGGATTCTCAAAGCCCCGTCGTAGTTGGAAGCTGTACAGCACAGGACAATCAGAACCTGCCAGGAGCTAGGACACTACATCACTTCTGCCTACTACACCATTTAGGACACACCTGCTTTGGTATTTACAAGTTCTCTGTTTTCTCACTCCAGACATTTTAAACACAGCAGCGGTAGATGCTTTGATATATTTCGCTCAAAGCCCCGCCAATTAGCTGCCCCTTTGAATAGGATAACAAGTTGGTAAATCTTTGTCACTAATTGTGACAGTTATAGATTAGTGACTGCTCCCCATTAAAAACAAGATGGCAGCACCCTGCAGCACTTTAAGAGCACATTGGTTGGGGCATAAGCCCTTATCAATCACCCACCTACCTGTATTAAAGGTAAAGGATATGCTCAAATAATTTGAGCATCTAAGGTAGCAAATAAAACTGTACATGAGTTTCTTTAAGCATCTTCTACGATAACCTTTAAAAATGTGGGTGGCAAATCAAAATAAACATACTGTGCGACAATATCTATAACAGCCAAAGAAACAACCAAAATAACCGGGAAATGTAAATGTGAATCCATGCTGCCACCAAAACAATGATATAAACAAGTAAAGGTTTGAATAAGCACAGCTTTAAAGTCAGTTTTTCTTTAGAGCAGCATAGAGGCCATGGGGTGCCTTTGTCAAAGATCAAACAAAAAATTTTATACACCTCTTGATAAAGAGGCTTTTTGCAGCCTCAAAACATTTTCAGTGCTATGGTGGCAAGGCCCCCCACCTTCTGGTGAATGAGCATATATGGGATCTTCTGTAGTCCTGAAGAAAAGAATGGGCAGACTTTCTACTCAATTCAAAAGAAAGAATATTAAAGTACAGTATATCATAACTGAAAGACAATGACGTTGGTTTACTTTAGAAGACCTCACATATCAAAGTGAATATTAACTTTAATAAATTAATGTCCAATGAGCTTATTAATAGGGTGAAGCTGTGTTCACTTTAATCATCCAATCAGGAGCTTGGATATATTTTTTTAAATTTCCCTCACACATTACTGGGTATTTAAAGTATAAACAGCTTCACCTTTTTAGTTAACAAAATGAACATTCACCTCCCAGAGTGAATATTCACTTTAAGTAAATAGCCTCTACTCCTTTAGTATAGTAAATCTATTTAGTTTGTTAAAGCAGTATGTATTATAAGCAACTTTGCTATTTTAAATAAATCCTTTGTTGCATCTCAGTGCTGCAGATCTCCTGCAGATTATTTGCAGACCCTTTTTTTCTACATGCATGCTCTCTAGCAATGGCTACATCATATTTCTCAGGGTGGGTTTTCTGATAGTGATGACAGTGGACCATGCCTGCATAATGTATGTTGAAAAGGACACATTTAGCTGCTATGCGAAACTAGCATAATAAGGTAATAAAGCAGGAGCACAATTAGAAGACAGGGACATAGTAGTGTCACCCTATAAAGGAAAGTGTCATTCTTGGTAGGATCACTAGGTATCATTTAAAAACATTGAACATTACTTTTGAAATTATATATACTTTCAATTTCTTATGCTCCAAATATTACATGGTCAGACCACCCAACACCAATTTATTTTATGGTGCATCCACCTAGAAGTCTGTGACATTTATATAACTGAAAAATCCAAAATGTAGAGTGACAGGTGATCAAGAGGCAAACTGCATTGCTAGAGTCCTAAAAAATGCCAGTTGCTAATTTAACCATTATACTCAAGGCTCTAATAAGAGTTTGGTATGTATTAACCCTTTGAGGAAAATGATATGCTATTACCAGACAGGGACAAAGGTAAAGATCATGATTGGTGGTACTCTTGAAATACAATTAGTATGGTCTATAATATAAAATAATAAAATTAAATATGTGTTAAATGACTATTAATCATAGCTGTTTAATTAGAAAAAAATAAGATTTCAGAAAAAGATAGCTTTTAAGTTGTTTAAGCAGTTCAGCCTTTTGAAAAATGCCTTATTGGCAAAACTATAAACATATGTTATTCCTTCAAACTACATGCATTTTATGCAAGTTATAGTTATTCGAACCTGCGGTCAAAAAGCTCAGACATCCTGGTGATGAGATACATGATACTATGAAAATGAAATGATCTCTTTAATATTTTAGAGACTTTAATAGGACAATCAAGTAGCAGATGTTGATGTTTTCTTTATTGTAATGCTATGCACCAGGGAGATGCATGCAATAAAAAATTGTATTCAAAGCCTTACCTTTTTCAAATTTATATGGGAGCTTATACAAAGAAGCTTTCTAAATCCCATTGTTTAATTACATTATTTAAAAATATACACTTTATTTGATGATTCATTTTAAATATGATCCATAGATTATAATAGATCACATTCAAGCAACTTGGTCTCATATTTGTACAAGAAAAAAACATATAAATATAATCATCTATATATCCATATATCGCCTTAACCTATAATCTAATATCAAAAATCTATTGACCCACAATATCCATATAAATTCTGTACAGTAGACATCTATTAATAGTCTTTGAGAAAATACATTTTGTAATAGGATCAGTTTCTAATCTGACAGGGGTAAATTCTCCTCAGATCAAATTGTTGTAATCCTGTTAGAGCAAACTACTAACACTGGTAGAGATCAGTGAATGAAAGAAATGTATGTATGAGTGCTCCCCAAACTTGCCATCCATGCTACTTTTCTGAAGATTAGAGCATAGGCTTCCTAATCTTTCATTGCTCATCTGCTTCAATATTTGTGATTCAGATAAACAACCTTCTGAATATCTGAATTCCTTCATTATATCACAGGAATCATATACTCTCTAGTCCCTTGGTTCTCAACTGGTGGGTCGTGACCCAAAAGTGGGTCGCAACGCCGTGTTGCGCTCCTTACCGATATGTCCCTTGTAGTGGGGGGTGCTTGCAGTGACTGCAGATGGCGCCGCGAATGTCAGCAAAATTTTAGAAATGTCACCAGGACACCAGTCCTTTCAGGATAGCAAAAGCTTAATTAATTGAAGTTTTTTGTCATATGTTGGTCATATGACAAAAAACTTCAATTAATGAAGCTTTTGCAATCCTAAAAGGACTGGTGTGCTGTTGACATTTCTACAATTTTACCGTGTTCAGTGGGTCACCGCATGCCTTCCACTTTTCTAGGTGAGAGGCTCCTAGCACAGTCAGTTCTCGTGCCAAGCAGCCATTCAAAATATGTTGCTCATCACCGAGTGACAGCTGAAGGTGGGATGGAGGCTCTGGCCGTGAGGGAGCTTTATCCATACCTAGCTTTATCCATACATGCATTGCTTACAGCTCCCTCGTGTGTCATGTAGGAGGTGCCTGGACCAGATTGACATCACAAGAAACTTGAATAAATAAACTGAATACAAAAATTAATTTCTGCAATCCTCTTAAAAGCCGACGTATCTCTATAAAAAATGAAGCATTACATGTAAGTACTCTTTAAACACAATGCTCCAACATGGGGGAAAAAATCCTTCCTGAACACATAAGGCAATCGGATATACCCTGAATCTACAATCTCTGGTGCTTCATATATTTATAAGAAGTCAATATCTAGTAATAATCTGTGCATTTAGGAATATGTCCAGATTTTGTTTAAAACAGTTACCTGAGCTAGCTAGAACTAGCTCCTGAGGGAGTCTATTTCACATTTTCACAGCTCTAACTGTAAAGAAGCCTTTCCATACGCGAAGGTTAAACCTCTTTTCCTATTTTGCAGTGACCTTAAAGTGAATAATTTGGCACCAAGCTCACTATATGGACCATTTATGTATGTATACATGTTGATTGTACCCCCTTAATCACCTCTTCTCCAGGGAGAACAAATTCAGTGCAGCTAATATTTCCTCATAGCTGAGTTCCCCCATGCCTCTTATGAGTTTAGTTGTCCTTCTCTGTAGTTTCTCCAATTCCATAACATCCTTTTTTTTTTTTTAAATATTTTTTTATTGAGTTTCCAGTAAAGTATCAAACATCAAAGCATAACAAAGAATACAGAACATGCTCATGTCGTACTGCCATTAAAGAGATGCATGTAAGGACAAAGAAAAACCAAAACAAAAAGGACAATAAGAAATACTATCATTAGAAATGGTACATAGCAGGTAAGATTGCACAAATTGCGATATGATGGTACTGTTGTAATGCCTGATCCGGTGAAATAACATCCTTTTTTGTGAACTGGTGACCAAAACTGAACTGCATATTCCAGAAGAGGTCTTACTAATGCTTTGTACAGGAGCAGGATTATGTTTCTATCTCTGGAGTCTATACCCCTTTTAATACAAGAAAGTATTTTGCTTGTTTTAGAAACTACAGCTTGACATTGCATGTTATTAGTGAGTCTATGGTGTACCAGAACACTCAGATCTTTCTCCATCATTGACTCCCCCAAACATACTCCCCCTAGAGTGTATGACGCATGCATGTTTTTAGTCCCCAAGTGCATAACTTTACATTTATCAACATTAAACCTCATTTGCCAAATAGATGCCCAATCACACAGTGCATTCAGATCTGCTTGTAGGTTGGAGACATCCTGTAAGGGCTGTATTCAACTGCATAGCCTGGTGTCATCGGCAAAAGAAATAGTACTTTTAATCCCCAACTCTATATAATTTATAAATAGATTAAACAGTAAGGGGCCCAACACTGAACCTTGGGGGACACCACTAACAACCTCAGACCATTCAGAGTATGAATCATTAATCACCACTCTCTGAATACGGTCTTTAGTCTTTAATCCCAAAATATCCATGGCAAGTCTGACATTTTTTGGAACCTGTGCTAAATTATGGTCCTTCCTTCCAAAATATTAAATGTTGGGACACTAATTTTATCAATGACCCAAGCTTGCTCGTGATTTGACATGGCCCTCCATCTGTTCTAGTTGGGTTTGGGGTATCTAGATGAGCAATCCACCTCAGACCTTTCCCAGCCTGTTACTTTATTTAGCCAGGGGGTTTCAAAGTAATTATCAGACCATCCCATGTATTAATCTTCCAATAAGTTTTAAAACTTGGGTCCCCTTCTAATGTTTTTCATTTAACAATACCAACATTCTGAGGAATACATCTAGACCACTTTGAGTTATGTTAATAAAAACTGCATATATAACCATGAAAAATTACAAAGATTTACTATGCGGGTGTACATGGCAGACATGATACAAATATTTGTTTCCACAATGGGATACTTTCTATAAGTTTGTTTATACTATTTGTCTATGTATTAAAACCTTAAGTCAGTTGTGGGTCATTATCAAAGTATGGCTTTATGAATCAATGATACATATACTGTATCACTTTCTGTTACATGGCTAAAAAAAGTTTCACACCAAGCAATCAGTTTAATGATGTATTATGATGATGATCATGATGTATTAAGACACTTATGTAATATAATCGACAAAGTAAATGTAATTTAAATGAACTGCTTAAAATATATAACAGAGTTTTCCACAACAAGAAGAAGATTCCTTTCGTCTTAATGCCCACTTGCCTTTTCAACAGCATTTCTTCTGCAACCCTCATTTTATCTTTCCCTTTTCTGATTGACCTCTACAGTCATTAGTCCTTAATTTCTATTGCTCCTAATGCTATTATCTATTTATTGAAACATATATATACTGTACTGTATATAACATATATAATATTGCATATTTTGCACTCTGTGCTGGACTTGGAGCAATTTTGTTCTCATGATTCTTTGCAAATCACTTTAACAGATAGAAAAAGAAAGAAAGACAGGAAAGTGTAGTAATTAAAAAAAAACCCCCAGCATGAATCTAGATTTCACAACTGAAGTTTTTTAGCTTATAATGCAAAAATACATTACGCAGAAAAACAACGCAGAAAATGTTCCTTTTCCTGAGTGGTGTTAAAATGTCCTTTTAAAAACACCTCTATGTCCCCTATAGAGTGTTTTGGTTGTAAGAAATTATGTCCAGTAGGGACACAGTGAATGTGAGCACTCTCAGAATGCTGATCATTTATATACATTACATATACATATCCATTGCTTAACCCCTTCGTGACTGACGACGTACAGTGTACGTCGCCAGCATCGGGGCAACATATCTATTTGACTATTTCATCTATTTTACTAAGATTCTCTGTATCCATAGACTTTCTTTTTAGACCTTCTTTAAGTGATATTAAAGTCAAAAGGTTTTTAAGCTATGGATACAATGGATGCTGCTTCTTGATGTTTATAGATGTTAGTTTCCTGCAGAATCAGCTGTTCCTCTATGCAATGGGCCTGTTATCCTGTTTTAGGGTGGCTCCATTCCCCTGCAGGGTCCTATAAGGACACCTTTGTGTGCGATTTAAGCTACATGTGTCTCCAGAAACACACAGGCATGGCAAAGCAATCCACTCCAACCCCCCTGCTTCCTGCTTCCCCCTTCGCCCTACAAAAAGCTAGTAGATGGACAGTTGCTAGAGACTGAGCTGTCCCTTATGATCGTGTACTCAACAGGAAGTTCAGGTAAGCAAAGCTAAGAGAGTTGGAGCTAGCTTAGCACAAAAAAAAATATCTCCGCTCCAATTCCTCAGCCACCGACAGGACTCTCTAGGTGCTGGTTAAATGGGTGCGTTCTCACATTAAAATATAGTAGAATACAAACAGACCGCACTTCCAAAGAGTTCCAATACTTCAAGCTTTATTTGACATCCACAGTAAATCCATTTTAACAGTATTTAAAATGATAAACACCATGCAGCCTAAAAAAAATTATGAACACCAGCACCGCAAACCCCCGACCGTCTAGAACCACTTACGCATTTCACCCGTAGGTTTTTACCAATTTATATACTGTTACAATTCTACTATAGTTGGAGGTAGCTGTTTAAAAACATGATGCCTGTACATGTTTGAGTAAAAATGTAAAGAAATACTTTGCTGGACAATGTATATTTGTTTGATTTGGATTCATTATTGAAAAAATGTTTGAGCATTTAATGCTACTTTAACAAATGGTTAATGATATCCTATAAATAAATAGCATGGATCATGTGTTATTTATTACATCAATGATCCATCAGATTGATAACTGGATAATTTAAAAAAACATGTTATTATCTATATAAATCTTTACCTACTGTTAGGCAAAAATTAGACCCTTAAAATAAACAAAGCTGGAATTTTAGGTTACCTTACTTTACCTAAACAACTTTTGGCTGAATGAAGTATTGTGAAGGATATTATGACATCTGAGTTGTGCTGTAAGGATGTGGTTCTGGATAAAGGTTGAAAATGGCTGCCAAATGTAAATGTCAGGGCTGTGACGTTGACCTTTTTTTGGATGCAGGGAAAGGTTGACTAATCCACCTCCATTCAGCTGACTTTTTTTCTTTATATCTGCTCTACCTATTCAATACAAAAGCTTAACCCCAGCTCAATTACATTGTCTGCAGAATTAGTTTAATATAGATATAAAATAAATCTTAATGAAAATGAATAAACATACAATATTTTTTTTTACATAAAGATTGTTATTAGTAGAGATCAGCATATCCACTGGCCAAATTTAAGGTTTGTGGACAATTGAGCCAGACGATGACAGAGAATAATCTGTGAAGATTTCAAATTCTATGACTAACCTGCTTAATTCAGTCATCTTTTTGGCTACTTTACCAAAAAAGGTTGCCAGCCTGGAGAAGGCACGAAAAATAAACAATCCTGGCCAAAATAACTGATTTGGAAAAATTCTCTAGTTCAGCTCACTTTCCAGTTCAGCTATTTTGTCCTAGATTGTTCACTTCTCCTGCCTTCTCCAAATTCTTCACCCTTTAGTGAATAACCCTGTAAGTATGTGGGTTTGTATCCATATAGCATGATGACTGTGAGTATGCCGGCCTCCTGCTCTGCTAATACCAGTCCTTATAACCACCTGCATTGCGCAGGTTCTTCAAGAGAGAGGAAAAGATAACAACCCCTCAGTGCTGATGGACACAAGGCTATTTAATCACTGGTGCACAGTGTAAGGATTCAGAGGGGTTTACATATAGCTTACATGCTCCTCTAGACCTTAACCCACTACAACTTTAAATTTAAAAGTCCAGCACTAGCTTAAAAAACATAATTAATGAAAAGAGTTAAATAATCCATAAATGCCTTCTATCTTTGCTGATCTGTGCTTCTTCCCACTAGGGTTAGAGCCAGGGAAACAAAACACCTCTCCACCTTCACCCCGTAGCTCCCAGCCCAGAATTAAATAACCTAATGAGTGTGAATTTCACTCTCCAGTTCCCCGTACTCTTATTATTGCTAATTTATTCAAATCATTGCAACAATGCTTACCTGATGCTTACAAGCACATGGTATGGTTATAAGTATGGCAGTTGCACAAACATTTTCACCCTCTTGCTGTGCAGATACTATACCATATTTCTGGAATGCTGAGTTGATATATATTAGAGGAGTGTTGTATTTGTTGTTTTTTTTTTTCATTTTGCTACAAAAAAAATATAAAAAGGGTTTAAAAATGCTTAAAACTAGAGATACCAACAGAACACCACAATAGAGAGAAGATCAGGCTTTTTGCTGGCAAAGAGGATTTAATTCTAATTTCTAGTTTTGTCAATTTCACTGTCTACATTTTCTTTTCTGTAGGCACAACTGCACTTTACCTATTTCTACTAATGCATCCATACATCATTAGTAACCTTCCTAATCCAAAGACCTTTGAGGAAGTCCAATTTTTTAATGGAAACAACTATCACAAGGGGATTGACTGGTAAGATGAATTAAATAGAAATGAAAATAATGCATTATTTTAGATGTTTCAACATGCCTTTCTTAATACCAGATACTGTACACAGAACTGGAGTTTATTGAGAAAACTTGAATAGTATCAAGGAGTAACGTAAAGGAAATCTGTAATTCAGCTAAAAAAACAATATGGTAGGCATCAAAATGCAACAGATTCATCTAAGTTCTTGGCCATATACTTATTCTGAGACCATTGCGTCACTCACAAACACTTCACTATTTCACAACTAGTATAGGTAGAATAAGCACTAGTAAGACGCACACCAAAGTTAGTGCTCAAGAAAATATATTGCATAAATTAGTATGAAAAAATGGACTATATGTTTATATACAGTATTTGTCAAATAAATGCAGCATAATAACATACATTTTCACAGTAGAAAAAACAGTTGCAGTGCTTTGAGACTTTAATAGTATTACACAATTATACTAAAAAAAATAACTTTTTTAAAGGGGTCACCCACTGTGGTGTTCACCCGTGGCTGGGCAAACACCATTCTGTATTGCATTACTGCCACTAAGTTGAACCGAGGAGCAAAGTAATGCTGTGTGGGTAATGTTCACTGGGTGTTCCCTTTATAATTCAGCCCCTAAGGGATAGGAAGCAATAAATAATAAATATAAAACACTGTGGTTGTGTAAAGATGCTGACACAGTATCAACCAAAAACAAAAAACTGGAAATAAATTGGTGAATGTTTACAAATATGCAATATAAACAATTCAACAGCAAAGTACTGTATATGTTATGATTGGTGTTGGACTTGGTTACCTAGAGCCCACCAGAGGAAGTAAGAGTGAGCACCTATGCAATAAGCCAGAGGAAGTAAGAGTGAGGCATGCAATAAGCCACTGCAAGGAATATTTATGGCTTATTGTGAGGGGGCGTGGTTAAATAGGCTGGTTTAACAGCTTCTGCTTTCCGTCAGTATAGAAAATAGGGCCAATTGGAGCACAAGTGTTTTTATTTGTTAACGTTTTTCCTTCAGTTTTACAGTAGAAGGACAGCCTTTCCTACCTGGATGTCATAAAAGACTAACTGAGATAGCTCACATGTAACAAAAGAGTGCCAGATCATGCTGTCATGGAACAAATGACTGTCAGAGACTGCTCAAATATTAATGCCTACCATTGTTCTTTCATTCACATAAAGGTGTTTCTGTAGACAGTCCACACTAATTTAGCCAAATCTAACTAGTAACTAGTAACTTGTTATTTATGTGAAACACTAGTGGCAAAAAAAACAAAACCACTGAATAGTATGTGACATCAACAGATATATTCAGCAAGATCACTTAGGTGTACTTTACAAGTTGCCACAAAATGCCCCCAGGTGTCAAAAATCATGCTAGTATTTTCTTCTTTCCTGTGAATTCTGACATTACATTATAGCTTTATTGACATGCATATCAAGCCTCAGTGATGCCACAAGACATGGCTTGGCATATTGTGACTTGTATTTCCATGGGTGATATAGTGCCTTTGTAAAGAGGCATTGTTAAGATTGTAAAAAAAAACTTTGGGCAACCTTGGGCAAACAAGAGAAACAAACAAGAGGTTATGGTGCACTTAGCGTGCTATGGCAAACCAAATGCACTGAACAGCAGGCTCGCCCTAAAACGGCATGGTTAAATTGTGCCTAAGCCTAGTCATTGTATACACTCAGGACGTGGATGAAGAGGGACAGGAAGGGGAGCTGCAATGCCCCCTCCCTGGCTGTGGGCCTCCTGGGCTGGAATGTAGGGCACTGCTACATCAGAACTGCCAGTATTATGAGCACCCACAAGTGAGTGATGTCCCATACTTCCTGTCCTTTCACAGTACCGAGCCTAACACTCCGTGCATGTTCATCATGTTCACCACAAAGGAATGTTTGGTGCCTGGGTGCCTGAGTGATCAGCATGCAAGGTCAGCTTTAACTAGTCTCTAGGTTGGTGCTGATGATCTCTGATAATTGAAGAGAAAAGCTTAGAGTATATTTCCACTTCTGCAGTCAAATTTGAGAAAACCACTCTGTGTATTTGTTACGTGTTCCTATTCACACAGCATGATGAAAAATGTATATTTTTTTAATATTTATTTTCTTTACATACAGCAGACAATATGACTGAATCAATATTTTTCTCAGCACCTTCACAGTTACCTGTTCTTATAGAAAGACTTAAGACTGAAATTTGTGGATTGAGTTTCTATAATTAATTTCATTAATATAAAACGAGGAATCAGGGTTGTTATCCTTTAACCAGTTGACATCCGCGGTGTTAAACCCCCTTCCCATCCAGGCCATTTTTCAGTATTCAGCGCTGCGGTACTTTGACTGACAATTTAGAACAAAATGAGCTAGCACAGTGCTGGTAGGGTTAAACCCCTCACAACCTCTTCTAACATTACAAAGAAGGAGAAGCAAGTAGAAATGTGAACCCTTAAGAAGCCAAATAGAATCCCTTAACCAAGTAAAAGCAATGTAAACTGCAAGAAGCATTTTTATTTTTATTTTTGCCTATGATATGTGAATTGGAACATGTAACAAATAAAAAACATTGTGCTAGCCCAATTTGGCGGTGAAAGTGGAAATATACTATTGAATCGGGCATACTATGAGCGTGGCTCAGTGCGGACTTGCAGAGATGCAATGAGGTGCAGGCATTTATGAGAGACTGAGTGAAACTCGCAGTTGCAGCTGAGAGGGATCCAAGGGGAGAGGGTTGTGCAGTTTGGCATTGAAACAATGTCAGTGGACCTTCTAACAGGCACCCACCAGAGAAATTAGGCAAATTTTCCTTCACTCTATCTCCCTGTTTCATTTGATGTATCACATGAAGCAGCTAGTCTGTTCTGATATGATGACTGACCAACAGCATTCCCAATGTGAGGTAGAAGGGGAGAATGTATGCATACATACATGTATATATACATAACTCACAGTTTTTTTGTTTTTTTTTAGAGATAGTGTTTTACATAACAAGTTATGTGTGGTTACAATTTTACTCACCATGTGTTTGGCATAAGGCAAATCATTATGTGGCTTAACCTGTCTACAGAAAAACATCTATGTCATTAGGAAAACCATGGTACACATTAAACCAAAAGTGTTTATTAACATGCAAACATTCTCTGGCCAACTCTTAATGAAGTCTCTGTCAGTCTTTTACAACATATGAATAGTGACAAGGAATAGCAGATAGAGTTGACCATCCTGCTACTATGATAGCATTTGTGATTGAAAAAAGTTTTCTCAAAACTTTCCTTTTTATTGAGTACTAAGGATAAGTCATTGCTGTTAAATCAAGCCTAATAAATATTGTCTATACACAGTAAGTCACATCCATCTTGAGGTGTTTCCTCACTGTTGTTTCCTTTGGCAGGACCCCAGGTACCTCAGTATAATATTGCTACTACATGCTTCACAATGTGATTGTACAGAGCTACCAGGGCGGGAGGTCATCAGGTACAGTGTGTGGCTAAACCTCTGCATACCTAAAGCCCTCACCAGACATCTTGTAAGCTTGTTGCTCTAAATCTGCCCTAATTCTGTTAGCCATTTTTCCTTGACCTTCATGTTCTTGTCTAACTCTGACCTGTAGGACTCTCAGACCTGACAACTTGCTTATCTCCTAACCATGTAACCTAACTGCTCATTTGGTTCCATGGGGATTGTGTCTTGTCTGATCCCTCTGTTACAGAGTCAGTCCATTTGGTACTGACTTCATCCTGCTTAACTTTCCTACTTTTTCTTTACGCTCGGTATCAACTTTGGCCTGACTACCCCACTTTTCCTAGTTCATCCTCACTAAGGGACAGCCACCTTGTGAAGATCAGGAGATCTGACACTTACATTCCCTAAGGACATCTGAGTACTGGACTACACACATAAATCATATTTAAAAGTTGGCTACTATAGGTGTAGTCTACTGCTGCAGTGACCACCTGGCCCATGATTTACAGTGTACATACAGCAACAAAGCACAGGACATAAATATGACAGTAAAGAAAATTAACTATACACATTAACCCCAAAATAGAATTATGCGCTATCAATTTATGTAGATGTCCACACAGAAATAAGCATTTTCTAAATAGTACATTATAGTATGCAACCTTTTGAAGGCAAACATAGGTGCCAAAAATATATGTAAACTAAACATATGTCAAAGATGGATAAATTGACTATGTTAGCCTTTTCTTCAAAGCTTTACATACAGCATAATACTGTTATTTATGGGTTTTGTGGGGACAAAAATCAGAAAAATGGACATGTGCTTGTGTATATGCTTTCCATGTATATCTGTGCATATTTTCGTGATTATTTCTTTTTAAATCATGTTACATTCATTTTAGTGCCTGACCTAAGTGATATATTTTGCTCATACATGAGCTACTGATGTCATACATCCATCAGCTATCTCTCAGTTATTCCGTTTTTTTGCGTGCCCCAGAACCTGATGAGCCTATATCCTGCCATATTTTGAGTGGAAGTCTGGTACACAGGCTCCATCATCTTGTGACTGGCACTAGAAAGGACTCTACCCATAACAATGATATGATGTAATTTCCAGTATTATGCCTCTGGAATGAAATGTGAGAGCACACACGTAAAAATATATTTCCTTTCATTTAGGTAAACATTAGTTTAGCACACATATTTGTTTTGCCACAATTATTAAGCCTATGGCCCTACAATCTAATGGAGTCTCCGGTTCTGACCTCTAGCCATCCAGTGTGCAATTAAAGGCTGTTTGGGCTTATGGAGCAAGAATACCTGTCCCCTGTGATCTCTTCAACCTAATAAGAAAAAGCATACTACCTTAATAGGCATTTTTAGGTGCCAGGAGGCTGTATGCTACTTTTTTTGCCACCAGGAGGTGGGCATAGCAGTACTTATTGTGGAAATGTTGACACCAAAAACAAATAAAAATAGAAGAAACTCTCCTAAGTGTACCTAATCCTAATGTATTATCTGTAAAGCACACTCTAAAATATAACCCTTCTTAACACAACCCCAAAAGCAAGCCTTGAACTCTTAAACCTTACCCCTAAATAAATCCTTAACCTGAATCTTTTACTTAACCCTAACTCTTAAACAACCCTTAAACCAAAGCTAAAATTTAAAAAATCACTCATTATTACCACCTTGCTAAAATCAGTGGCTGTCACTGCTTCCTAAAAATAATATGCCAAAGCAAATTATAAATGTTGTTAACTTAAAAGTCAAGTGAGAACATACAAGAATATAACAGGTCTTTAGCAGTTAGTCTTAATCCGGGTGTCTATCACAACCACTCTATTTGCCAGAGAATTAGAAATTAGTTTACTACTTAGATCGATGAGCTCTAGCTTGTATTAAAATGTGTTCATACTCCAGATGCTGTATGTTTGTGTCAGAAATCTTCATGAATGAATTGCTCTCAGTTTTCAACTGATTGTACCCACCAAAACACATGAATATGTGCTTGCTGTTCCTGCCTGTGATTTACAGATGCCACAACTTTTGTTTAGTTTCTGTCAAACCTAGAATTTGGCCATACAGGAAAAGCAACGTCCTATCTTTAGCCAAAACTTTTTTTTTTTTTTTCATTTTGGTTATACATGGAGAAATGTAATACTTTACTTTAACTGCAAGACAAGGAATTAAGAAATTGATCATCACTAGGACAGGAAGTCACAGATTGTGTTGGTCTATTGACACTATCATGTTGCAGGAACACATGTTACATCATGTGATGTGGTGCCATTCATTGTGAATGGCACCCCAACTTACTTTCCTGATGTATGTGCCTTGCAGTGCATCGTAACATGCAACAATGCTCTAATGTGAATTACGTTGCACTGGCACAAATGGTGCATGTACTTTTGTGGTGTGGTGTGGTGCATTTGCAGCCCATTTACTTTGCTGCCTTTAACCAAATGCATGTTGATGGCATGATAACATGATAGTGTGAATGGGCCATATTAATACCCTGACAAAGGTTCTAATGCTTCCCAGTTTTACTGACCAAACTTTTGACTTCATTATTCTTGCATGTGTTATCTGAAAAATAACTAACTTGAGGCATGCTAAAGTCTTCAAAGCATATTGTTTTCTTATTGTCTTCAAGGTACATGGATTTTTTCCCTTACCCATCTAACACCACTTCAGATTTCCTGTTTGAGAAGAGTGCAAATTATTTTCACTCAGAGGAAGTACCCAAACGAGTTGCAGCACTCCTCCCAAAAGCAAAGGTTATCACCATACTCATTGATCCATCTGATCGAGCATATTCTTGGTACCAGGTATAGTATCTTGATAAGCATACACATTTTTTTTTTTTAGCAAATAGTCTTTATTTGAATTTTATGAATAAGAAAAATACAATAAGACATTTTAGTCTGACCCCGTGGGGTGCAGACGGCACTTTGTTACATACAACGTAAAGCAAGAAATAACAGCTAATACTGTGATATCAGTAAAGGTATCAAAATACAATGTTTCCGTGGTATAACAATGCATTTAAGAGAAATGCAGACCTAAGGCATAACATCGTTTCGTTTCCAAACAAGCTAGAGAACAACTAAGCATCACAATCACCTGGTTGCAACGTAGGTTCGCCTGAACCTGTTGGATTATTGATGAGACTATATAAGTTCAGAGGGAATGAGAATGAGAACGGGTATGGAAAATAGAAGTACTTGGAATGGAGTGGACTGAAATGGAACACAATATAATATAATGTAATATAATATAATAATATAATATGAGGGACAAGGGCGATCACATTATGTGATAAGATAAGATAACTTACATTTAGATGTAGATTCAAATTTAAAAGTAACATTAAAATTGAAATAGAAATAGAAATAGGTGGACACTGAGGAGGTTGGGAAGCACCCAAGCAGAACCGTAAGTGCATTAAAGGACATCCAGAACCCCTAGAGATCCGCCCAATTTTGCGGTGTGATACCATACCGTGTCTTTGAACAACGTCATGAGTTCTTTCAGCTGTGTGGGTGACAGGGAGGTTGCAAGGAATGAGGTCCATGTATCAAAGAATTTCGGCATACACATTTTTAGTTATATTGTTAAATACTAAATACTTTGCAGTATGATACGAGATACATTAGCTGTGAAAAGTTAGTATGGTTTAATGCAAGTTTCTATGTTTTCTTTTATACAGGTTGCCTGAAAACAGTTGTCTTTGCAATGAATACTGGGTTTTCAAAGCTGAAAACCCACATCAGCAACTTACTTTGTGGTCAGCAACAATGAGGTTCCATAGAAAGGCTTCAGTATTAAGAAAGATGTTCTCTACATGCAGTCATGCCCACCCTTCCATTTAAAAAAGGGGGACGGTCAAGGACAAGACACTGAGCACAAGCAGCTGCTGTAAAAATAGTCCACTTGAGCAGTACGTGAAATGCAGGAGACTTAAACACTACAATGTTGAACTGGAATCACGGGGAGCATTGTAAAGTTTAGGCAACACTTCACTTGCAGCTGCTGCAGACGGTTCACCAAAATGACATTTCTAGGCTGCACTTCCCTGCATAGCAGGGCTACTGTAAGAGTGGATTATTTTACAACAGCATATTGACCTTTAAAGTGGCCCTGGCAATATGGGGTTAAAGCTGAACTAAAGGCAGCCTTAGACTGGTAAATTGATACGTTAAGTTCCACTTTAAGGCTTCAATCACACTATAGTGTGAATGTGCATTTAGGAATCCCTGAGGGATGAACATACAAATTCTTTCAACAGCAATCCTAAACATGCCATTTAGAAGCGGCAGTCCACCGGCTCTCCATAAGCGTATGTGATATGATTACATGTGGTTAGGAATAGATCACTATAGTGATAGTGATCTATTCCTAACCACATGCAATCTTATCATATACGATTACATTCGGAGTGCTGGTGGACTGCTGCTTTAAAATGAGGCTGCTGTCACCTGATCATTAACTTAGACGGGTGACAGTGGCCACTTCTGAATGGCATATTTGGGATTTCTGCCTCAGGAATTCAAAGGTTCCTGCTGCAGGGATCCCCAAATTCACATTCACAGTATAGTGTGTTTTGAGCATTAAGGCGGGACTTGACCTACAAATTTACCAGTCTACCAAAACAGTTACTTTAAAGGTTTGACAACTGTGGAGGTTGCCAAAGTGTTTATTTCAGCTCTCAATCAAACTTTCAAGCCCTCAAGTTACTGGTGTCATAGCTGTATAGCTGAACACATGTGCACCACCATTGGAACTGCAATCTAAGTAGTGAAGGATAGGAGAGTGTATTTCTGCTTTAACTTTCTGGTGGCACCTATCATAAATATCCAGTTTGTTTCTGATTCCTGGGCCGCTGCAGGTATACAGTCCATATGGTTGTATGGGAATACATGCTAGCCTGCTGGTTCCTCCCACTGGTTCCTATGTCAATACAGGATATACGAGTGGCAAGGCAACAAGTATTCAACATGCCTAAAGTGTCAGATACCTGCAGCAGCTTGGTAGAAACAGCCCAGCAGACTTTCGACACATGGGCCGCCATAAACAAAAATTCAGCATTGTGCCATACTGGCTTTATGTGTGGGACACATAAAGTGACAGGGTCACTTTATAAGTCCCACAGTTCAAGTCGCAATTCACTTTATGCAGGGTTTAAATAAAAAGTGAGCTCTATTCCATGCTGCCCCCCATCTCTGCAAGTCACACAGAAACAGCAGAAGTATCAAAAGCTGAATTAGCAGAGTGCAATGTCTGTGAATATGTCTCTGTACTACAAAATTCTCTCTCAGACTGTGTTCTTAAAAAAGACCACTAAGAAGGGTATATAGAAGGCTGTAAAATATAGCAGCTTTAAAAAGCACAAATTATGCTACTTATTACTGTCATTTCATGTACTCACCACACATCTCCTTAGCCTTCATACCTCTTGCCCATCAATTGTACTCACAGCAGGAAAGAGAAATAAGCCCTCACTAGGCACCCAAAGAAATTGATGATGTATTAAACTGTATGAGAGTAACCTAAATATGATGGTATCTTGTTATGCTCCATTGTTTTGCCATCAAACAAGTGTTGTTTATGCAGGTGCAGTATTAGTCACCTAGTACAAAATGTAATTTGCCCCCTTCCCGCTCAAATAAAAGTGTTGATTCTTCTATCATGTGATGCCAAATATGTCGGTCTTATCAAAAGGAAGGACATCTCACACACCATCCACTTAAAATGACCATGTCAGCATAGCATCACTTGTAGCCAAAACCATACCTGCTAAGGGACGACGGAATATGCTTGTCATGAAACCAGTGGCGTAACAACCGGGGGTGCGGGGGGGTCACTTGCCCCGGGCGCAAGACTGAGGGGGGGCGCCGTCACGACCCCCGCTAAACGAAGCCATGGCTCCCTCTCCCTGACACGATCACCTGGCTGTCATCGGGCAGCCGCTCGCTCTTCCGAGGCCACTGCTGGCGGCCCTCTACACTGCCTGATTGGAGGGCGCGTCTGCCTGATCCAGCCAGCCAAAAAAAATGTTCTGCCCCGGGCGCCCATAACTCTGGTTACGCCACTGCATGAAACACCACAGCTTTGCTACTTTCTGGCTGCTGCAAATATTTTACTGGTTGGATGGGTCGAATACCTGTATACCCTGCACCCAGTGGTTTCTTATGGCAGCCTATTTATCCTGGAGTAATATATGTGCCAATTGGAGAAACCACAGCATGCATCAGGAGAGCAGGTATTCCATATACCTAAATTGTAGAATAATTGCAATGACTGGGGAGCAGCAAAGATTGTTTCAAGAAGCAGGGAACTGGAAAGGTAAGTATATACCCTCTTCTTTTAGCGTGTGTGGTTTTACTGCTCCATGATATTGTTTTATAGCATTTGTGATACATAAATTGGAAAGGTGAATTAGCAAGCATGTTTTTTTGGTTTATTTTTAGCATCAGCGATCTCATGAAGATTCCACTGCCCTTAAATATAGCTTCTATGAAGTGATAACAGCAGATCACACAGCTTCCTTGGAGTTACACACCCTACAGAAAAGATGCCTTGTTCCAGGCTGGTATTCAACACATTTAGAACGATGGTTAACATACTTCCCACCCTCACAGGTAATATAACAGTGTGAAATTATTGTTGTAAATCTGGTCCAAGGTTTTAATTTATGTTGAAATGGTGTTTCAGAAACTAAATATTTGAATTGCACATATGTAGGGTGAAATAGTGTCAATAATTAAAAAGAATTAAAGTCAAAATAAAAAAGGAAACAAACAAAGAAATTCTCCCCGTTTAACAAAAATAGTACCAATAAAGATGTAGCACTTCTTTTTTAACCTTCTAGTGCATAATCTGTAGAATATATATTGAACAAAGTGCTTCAAACATATTCCATAATATCTTCCTATCTATATAATAAACAAAGTGTTCATGTAGTCTCCTTGTGAAACAGTCTAAATCAGTGTCTTCTTAGAACTCACCCATATCAAAGCACAACACCTCCACCTAAAATCAGAGACTCCTTTCTAATTCTTAGACCCGATGTCAAACAAAATAAATTGTCATAGAGAAAAATTTGAAGTGATGTATACTGAAAATGCCAATTTTTGTCTGGCATCTAAGATTCAAAAATGTCCGACCATGAAAGGGTTAAGAGACAAATTTGCAGATGACCTTGCAGTAGAGGTACAGCAAAATTACATTTTGAGACCGAAACTGAAAATTAAAAAAATCTCAGGCCGAAACCGAAAATTATTTTTTTTCTACCCTTTTTAAAAAAAAAAAAATTTCAATTTCTGTTTTCCTAAACGTTTACATTTTTTAAAATAGTTTATTTATTTTATTAAATATTTTTATTTTTTTACTTTACTGTTGTGGGCTCTGGGGAAATATCAGGGCTCTAAACAGACCCCGGATATTTCCTTTTTTTTTATCATATACATTTTTATTGGTTTCATCACGGAAGACAATCGACAGTACATAACATAACAGTATTCGATGCGAAGACCGTAATATTGACAAAAGAACATGTGTTATCAGATGTTACATATGGGTTATAGATCTGGTAATGGGTGGTCATAGATCGAAATCTATCCTTTCGACGGGATATCTAATGTGGATACACAGTGGACCATGAGAAAAAGGAGAACATACATATTATATACTGCATCATATTATATATGTATCATATATATACTGCATTTGATCATATGGCATGTTAACCATGTTAGATATCAGATAGATGGAAGAGTCAGCCAGTATGTCCCCCCTGAGGAATGCAGAGTAGGAGATGCTCAGGACTCGCTTCCATATAGCCGTAGGAGTACCAAAATCTATAACATACCAGAGAATGAGGGTCGCTAGGTTTTGTCTAACTTTGTCTGTAGCCAGCCAGTTAGATTCCCAGGTAACGGCACTGCCGAACACAGACAAGACAACACAAGGTGGAGGGGACACACAACTAGAAGAGAGGATCAGAGGGTGGTTGGTGGGTCAGGCGCTAGAGAAGGGGGGGGGGTAAGAGAGGAAGAAAATAAGAAAAAGTGGGTCGGTCTGTACACAGGCGCAAGGGGATCGTGTATAAGGATGGGGTGGCAGAGTAGTTTAAAGAGAGCATAGGCGTCGGGGGGGGTGCCCGGGGCCAAAAAATTGTCTATCCACGGGGACCAGGTATTTTCAAATTTGATCATTTTATCTTCAATTTGTGCAGTCCGTTTTTCAAGCGTCATAATCTAATTGACATGATTTATAACACTGGTTAGGCTTAGTGAGGATGTTAGCCAATTCTTCGCTATCTCCCTTTTGGTTGAGGTGCAGATATGCATGGAAAGTTTGAACTGAGTGCGAGAGAGACCCTCTGGCCTGCAGTTGAGTAGTGCAAAATAGGGGTCCCTGAGTAGGGGCACCGAGAATAGAGATGAGGGGGTATTGAAGATTAGATCCCAGAGGTCAGAGACTTGTGGGCAGGTCCACCAGATGTGGAAGAACGTGCCTTGGTCGGGAAAGCCCCGAAAGCAGTTAGGGGAGCAATCGGGGTTAAAGATAGCCACTCTAGCAGGTACCGGATACCAGGTACCAGCGCATGAGTACCTTATAGTTAATCTCCAGCATGCCTGCACATCTTGAACTACTCCTAGTGTTATCCCAGGATTGTTCCCAGATTTCATCAGCAATTGTCGTCTCAAGATCTTTGTCCCATTGTGTCACATAAGAAGGGGGGGGCCTATCTGTAGGGGAGACTAGTATGGCGTAGAGAAGAGATATAAGTCCAGGTCTATGTGGGTCGTCGCGGCAGATTTTCTTAAAGGGGGTCAACAATCGGGGGCCTCTTTGATTTTGTGTTTATATAGTGATATAGTTTTTGATTTGTAGGTATCTGAATATTTCTGTGTTCGGGATTTGTTTATGTTCCTGTAGGTGCGGGAAGGGTGTCACTCCTGAGTCAGATTGTAGTTGTCAGAAGTAAGTAAGATTTTGTTCGGTCCAAGCCTTGAAGCTTGATGGGTTGTTTAAAGTGGGGACGAAAGAAGGGTTATCAAGTATGGACATGAGCGGTAGATGTGGCGAAAGAAGACTATATTGTGTTTTAATGGAGTCCCAAAGTCTGAGGGAGTGAGAAGTTATGGGATTTGAGATGGAGGGCCTCTGCTTCGGGGCTAGCCATAATAGGCTGGCCACCGATGCAGGCTTCACTAGGGTGCTTTCCAAGGCCACCCATGCGGGGCTTCAAACACCAGTATTTTAATGTCGTCATTGAGTAGGGAGATCGGTCGGTAATTGGAGGGATTAGTGTGGTCTGAGGAGGGTTTGGGTATCATGCAAATCGAGGCAGTAAGGGAGTCAGGGCCCCAGGATCCGCCTCCACGGAGGGAATTAAACGTTTCCGTCAGTATGGGAGTTATGAGATCTTTGAAGGCAACATAGTAGGCTGCCGTAAAACCGTCCACCCCCGGTCTCTTGCCACGGGGTAGTGATTTGAGTACTAGGTGAACTTCTTGCTCTGTGATGGGTTCCTCAAAGGAGGCTATTTGGGAGGACGTGAGAGAGGGGAGGTCCAGGTCTTTAAAGAATCGGTCAGCTCGGTCTATAGAGAAATTATCTTGGGAGGCGTACAGGTCTAAGAGGTGTTGCTGGAATATGTCAAGGACTTTGGTTGGAATACTAGTATGAGATCCTGCAGGGGTTCGTAGTCTGACAGGTTTAAATGTCGGGTCTAAACGCCTTAGTCTGGAGGCTAGGAGAGAATCTGCTTTGTTGCTTTTAAGGTAGAATTTATGTGCAGTACGGTGAAGTTGTTTGGTGGCATGATCGGTGAGTAGAAGATTCAAGGCTTGACAGGGCGATTCTAAAGCAGTTTTATTAGCTGGAGAGGGATCCAATAAGAAAGTGAAAGAGCTTTCGTTGAATTCTCTCTCAAGAGAGTTTAGTTGTCGCAGTCTTTCCCTCTTACGTTGAGAAGACAATTGAATGATCCGACCTCTTAGGACTGGCTTATGAGCCTCCCAAAGGAGGACAGGAGAGATTTCAGGGGTGCGATTAAGTTGGAAATAGTCCGAGAGGTAGGATTCAAGCAGGATCTTGGTGGCAGGGTCAGTGAGAAGGGAGTCATTCAATGTCCAGGTCGGTGAGTTGGGGGTGGGGTGTAAGGCAGGGAGAATCATGGTGACTGCTGAATGATCAGACCATGGGATCGGCAGGATGCGGGAGTGGAGGATGTGGGGCGTCAGGATGGTGGAGGCAAAAATATGATCGATTCTGGAGTGGACAGCATGGGGGTGGGAATAATGTGTGTAGTCAGTCTTATTAGGGTTAATTTCTCTCCAGCAATCCACTAGTGAGTAGGAGGATATTAAATCTCTAAAGGGCCGTGCCATGTGCAAGCAGGCTGGAGAAGTTCTGGACTTATCTCGATGCGGGTACAGTACCATCTTGGAATCCCCACACATGATGACTGCGCCCGTCGAGCGGGTGTGTATCTGTTCCAAAAGATCCCGTAAGAAGTCTAGTTGGTTCACATTGGGAGCATCGTATGAGATAAATGTAATCTCTTGATCATCTAGGAGACCCGTGAGGATCAGGTAGCGACCCTGAGGGTCCCGGGTCTCCGAGTGACACGTGAAATTGGCTGATCTGCGGAAGCCGATCAGGACCCCTCTCTTTTTGCATGAGTCATTGGCCATGTATATCTGAGGAAATTGGGCACTGAAGTATTTGGGGCAGGATGTTTTGGAGAAATGGGTTTCCTGAAGAAAGATTACGTTTGCATGGGAGGATTGTAAAAATCTGAAGGCTCGCGTCCTCTTGTTAGGGGAGTTGAGGCCCTGTACATTCAGGCTCAGTATTTTAAGAGACATAATGGAGTAAACGTTGGTTGTGTTTAAGGTACTCACCCAGCCTAAGATCAGGTAGCGACCCTGAGGGTCCCGGGTCTCCGAGTGACACGTGAAATTGGCTGATCTGCGGAAGCCGATCAGGACCCCTCTCTTTTTGCATGAGTCATTGGCCATGTATATCTGAGGAAATTGGGCACTGAAGTATTTGGGGCAGGATGTTTTGGAGAAATGGGTTTCCTGAAGAAAGATTACGTTTGCATGGGAGGATTGTAAAAATCTGAAGGCTCGCGTCCTCTTGTTAGGGGAGTTGAGGCCCTGTACATTCAGGCTCAGTATTTTAAGAGACATAATGGAGTAAACGTTGGTTGTGTTTAAGGTACTCACCCAGCCTAGATGCCCGAGGGATCATAGTTTTTGTCGATGTCACCCGTGCACAGCTTAATCTAGAGCTTGACTGCTGGACCCAAGAGGAGAGAAAAGGGGGAGAAGAGATGGGAAAACAAGAGGGGAGGGGATACACAGGACAAGACAGATTAAACATCAAAACATACACAAGAACCGGCAGTGGATAAAATCCACAACACACTCGGAACATTGGGTGGAAGGAACCTAAATGTCTCGTTCCACCCAAGGTGTCCAAATTATGGGGAGCACAGTGACGCACTCACCCAGGCAAAGTTATCTATGAAGGAAAACAAATTGGGAGTTCACCCGAACCATAAACCCGTCAAGGGGACTATTAGTACAAAGTAGTGCAACCTAAAAGAGGCATCTGATGTTGCAACAGGGTGTGAGCAGTAGCAATGGGATGAGAGGGAGGCTAGTTGAGGAGGCTGTGGAAATTGCGGTCCTATGTCGAGTGGCGGTAAGACAGCAAGTGACAGCGGTTATTACTCCCTAGAGGTGTTCAGTGCAACCCTTGGGAGAGGATAGCCATAGTGCACATGTAGGGATCAGAGATATAGGGCAGGAATAGTGGAGGAAGGGAGGAACCCCAATTAGTTCGGAGGGGTTAGTAAGAGAGAGGGGCACCTCAATCAGCTAAGATGGAAACGGGTGATAGCTAGGCCTCATCCCACTGGTACTGCGTAGACCGAAAGCTTGGACAACATACTAACTAATGCATAACACAGTAGAACATCAGCAAAAAGGATATGACATGAGATAATCAACAGTTGCTGTATATGTGTAGTATAGTGGAGTTGGTGCAGAAGTGCAACTGGGAGGATTAATGGACCGGTGAGGAGCTCCGTTGCAGTGAGGGGAGAACTGTTCCATCCAAAGATAAAAGACAACTTGGGGATAGTTAGTGCTGTGGCCTTGACCGAGCGGTGAGGCAGTCCACAATAAGGTTAGGAGACCTGAGGTCGAGGAGCATCGGACATAACTTGATGCATCAAGGGAGGCAGTCTCTCGAAGTTGAAAAAAGTCTCACAAGGACCACAAGCGGAACTAAAGCCACAACAGGTGACTCCATCTTGTAACGTGGTCCGCTTCAAACGGCAGCAAGGAGCAGGGTATCCGCCACCCCATCTGGCGGGAGAAACGGTAGAACCAACCCTGGAAGGGATGCATTACAACTTAGTTCAGCGTGGTGGGGGGGTTTTGGTGGTTATTTTGACTGCTGGGTGGTGCGATTCACCCGAGTTGTTTTGGTCTGAGTCGCTCCTGGACCGCTTGGAGGAAAGAGCAGCAGAGTGTCGGGGATCTGGACTCATAGGTTGTGGATCTGCCAGGTCTGCCAATTTGTGTTCAGTCTCCTCTAGAGCGGTGCATGTATGGTGTTTACCTCCGTGGGAGAACAGCAGCCGGAAGGGAAATCCCCATTTGTACTGAATGTGGTGTCTGGTAAGGACATCAAGACCGGGGCGTAGAGACCTCCTTTTGGCTATAGTGGAAGGGGCCAGATCCGCGAACAACTGGTACTCATGACCTTGGAATGAAAGCGGGCCTTGCTGCGCTTTGGTTCTGGCGGTAGTAGCTAAGGCTTCTTTGGTGCGGTAAAAATGTAGTTTGGCCAGGATGTCTCGAGGGGGTCCCTCGGGGCGTCTGCGGTTCAGGGTCCGGTGGGTCCTCTCTATCTCCAGTCGTTCCAGAGGGATGTCAGGGGCCAACTCTTGGAAGAGTTTTCCTCACGGAGGGATTCCATATCTCCCGCAAATGTGGATATGTCTGTCTTTAGATCGTCACACCTGTCTTCCAATGCAGCAGTGCGGTGGCCTATGTCCCTTATTTCTTTAAGGAGCTTGTCAGTTATTTGCTTTGAGGTGGATTGAAGCACTTTCTGAAGCATGGTATCAAAGCGCTGTAAGAGGGCTGTTTGGGATCTTTTGCGGGAGCGGTCTCCGTCATGGCTATCAAGATCTCCCTCATCCATGTCACTACTGGACACTGGGGCTGTGCGAGCTGTTACCTCATGCGTGTGGGCCGCGGGCGCCATCTTGGCCGGGGCTCGGGCCATCGCTTCTTGGATGGGCTGTTGTTTCCCCTTCTGAGGGTGCTGGGGTGTCTTGGACGACATGGTCCAATGAATGACGGGCGAGGGGGGTGAACTCCTGCGCTACAAGCTGGATTGCCTGGGTGAGCTGCGGAGCCGTCTCAGAAGGCTTCCTTCATCGGCAGCTGCGCGCATGCGCCCCCGATATTTCCTTTTTACAATAGAAAAAGAGATTGAGGACACAGAGTCCTCAATCTCTTTTTCTGCAGCCCCAGCACTGAATGAACAGGAATCCTGTATACTGAATGTTTCTGTTCATTCATAACTTGTGGATATAGTATGAGTTACTATGTCCACAATCATGAATGTAGATCACTCCCTTTTCATTCATAAATGGTACATAGTATGTCACACTATGTCCAGTTATTTACAAACATTCAGCGATCACTGATCGCTGAATGTTTGCATACCGCTCTCCGCCCTGGATTGGCTGTCAAAGGATGCTAAGTGGGCAGTGCGTGGAGGAGAGCTCAGGCTCATTTGACAGCTAACTCCTCCTCACTGCCGGCTCGGCCTCCTGTAACAGCTTACAGCTGTCTCTGCCCTCACACCGCTCTCCATCCTGATTGGTCAAAGGAGACTGAGCAGGGTGGGGCAGGAGGAGAGCTCAGCCTCCTGTGACATGGACGATGGCTGCGCTCTCATCCCTGCCCCGCTCGGCCTCCTGACAGTTTCTCTCCTACATGCTAGATGCTGCTCTGTGCCAAAAGGGACACAGAGCAGCGCCGAGCTGGGAGAAGAGAAACTATGGATGCACCGCAATCACGGCCGAAAGATGGCACTTTCATCATTTTGCCAAACATGCCATTTTCGGCCGATATGTTTCAGTGACCAAAATTTCAGTGCATCCCTACCTTGCAGTATAGGAAAAGTTATGTTTGATCAGAGCAGAGAATATGATGTCACAGCTTCTAATGATTAACAGTGACCAATTACAGCCTATTTCTTCATATGTTGGTTTTGCTGTTGATAAAAAGAAAGTAATGTAACATAATGTACAGGGGAACAAAGTTACAGCAAGTAATTTACACTTTCTCCATATCAGTGATATTTTTCAAATGTTACTTTTCTGCTGAAAATGAAAATTCCATTACTGCTTTAATGAAATTATAATGTAGTTATATCCACAGGGAACATTATTGTATTATAACATGCATTATTTCCCAGTAATAAGGGAATGGCATTCAATGTCTGAAGCATTATAATAGCCAGTTAACAGTTACAAATATAGTTTATTGAAAACGGAGGGGAAAGGGAGTTGTTGCCTGCGATGGAAGTGTGAATTCGCACCTTGCCTTGGCTCCCACTTATTAGCCTTTTTTCGCCATTCTACAAGTTCTGGGATGAGGAATTTTCCCACCTGATGGTCACCCCTCTCTATAGGGAAACACCAAAGAAGCAAGGAGCAACAAACTCCAATAAAGTTCCATCTACAAGTCTGCATAAATTCCTCTCTAGAGCTGTGGACACACTGGAGGCCTCTAAGATGGCACCACTCCCCACCAATGACTCTATATGCGCTTAGACCGGCCAGAACAGACCAACAACATCTCTACCTTCCAACAGTTTTTTTGTGGCATAGATGACCTGTGGTTTTATAATAAAAAACCTCCCCACATGAGAGGACATCAGATCCATGGCAAAGTTGATTGAAGGAATGAAAAGTACAGGAGGCTGTAAGTGCGCTGGAACAGAGAGTGCTATCTCCTGAAACTGCAATTGTCGATGACTCCAGAGACCTGAAAGATCTCTAATCCCTAAGACACAGCCAAATAGTGATAATTGAAGCTGTTAGCTCCCAGCCAGAATATGCCCCATATTGTGAACCTGATAGAGGTTTCTAGACTGGCTGTTACCATTACTTTCCACTGTGCTGCCTCTGAGAGCCCTGACAAGAACAAGGCCTCCCCCTATTTACGCGTGCATTCCTGAACTCCATCAAAATATGCCATCAGGGATGTTGCTAGTTTATATGTAATCTAGCCACCTCATGCACTTTATTATACACGATGTTCATATCTGTTGCTTACTTGCTTTTGTTTCTTAGGCAGTTTTCTATTTTGTAACTCCATTAATACCAACTGCTCATCTGGCTCACCTAATGTGCACTATTCTCAAAGTACCATTTTTATTGAAACTATATTGATTCATATGTTGGAGCTGGGGTTGATGGTGGTTATGCTAGGGGCAGCTGCATTCATGAAGGCAGTTCTTCAATGCTACCTTACTCAATATATAACTGGGGCTGCTATTGGTTAGTGGGACTCCCGACAGCCTAATGCTCTTCTTTTGGAGTAATAATAATTTAGGTTGTCTTTGTTTGCTTACCTTGTTACAATGTCAAAGTCACTTCCCCATTAGGCTGACCCACTGAGCATTATTAATTTTTCATTCACTTTATGCCTGAATAATGACAAAAGTTAATTCTGGGGAGGTGCAGGTATGCACCTGCAAAATTTGTGAAGACTTATACTATTGATACCCAAATTGGCATCTCTTGTTGCTGACTCAGTCACCGACAACCATATTTTACCTGTTGGGGACCACCTCCACTGTCTTTTAGGGCTTGTTCACACCAAATGCAGACCAGATCTGCATGTGTTTCTGCACACGCAGTGCAGTGGGTTGTGCCGCGTTTTTTGATGCGTTCCGGGCCGTTTTTGGTTAAAAAAGGTTTAGTTTAAAATGGGCTTTCCAGGGCGTTTGCATGCATTTTGATGCGTTTGCATGCGTTCCAGATCAGGTAAAATAGGGCTTGCTTCAGTTTTTTTTCATGCTCTGGAACTGAACGCTGCGGTGTGAACTAGAGCCCAAAATACCATTGGAATACATTGGACACAGTTTTTATCCTGTCTGTAACTGCTCTGCTCCTGGAATGCGCTTGGTGTGAACAAGGCCTTAGCTGGTTAATACTGTTTCTCCTTCTCTCCCTAAAGTCCACAAACATACAGTTTAACACCTATCAAGTCTTCCTCAATCCAGTACATAGACATCCTAAACTAACTAGTTGTGACAAGAGTCTGAAGGTTAAGTAAATGAGACTCAAACTCCCATGTACCATTTCTCCCCACATAGGCTGAATAAAGGTCACTAGTTAACCTACAGCTAGGTGCTAGTCCTCTACCCTCATATTCCTATCGTAGTCCTATACCTGACCCTTCCTTTATACCCAGGAACCTCTCTTTCTCCCCTTCTTCACCCTCCACGACTACCCCACTCATCTTTCAGGACCTATCTTTGTTTTTTTCTTTTTTTAAATCAGATAGTTTTTATTGATTGATTTTACACATTTTACACGTACAGTAGACAAACACAAAAACAAAAACAAAAAAAGAAACCAAAAACAAAAACCCAGTAGCAAGCCAGCAGACAAATAATCCAAGAGGGGGAGGGAGGGAAGGGGAGCATAATGTCATGCAGATAGTGAAATTCGACAAGAACATGCTGACCACTTGTGTGGGCTTATGTTGAGCATAAACTAAACCAAGCCCCCCAAGAGACATAAAACCCATAAACCACTGTGCGAAGAACCGACACCCCCTGCTGCGAACACATGACTACATGCAATAGAAGCCAAGACTAGACTGTATGTATCCACCGTGAGAATGCGTGCAAGCCGGTTAATCAGAGAGGTCATGACCCCTGTACGTCAGCCAGTCGTCCCAAATAGAGTGGAACTTAGGCAAGGTACCCCTCTGTTTAAAAGTAACCCTCTCGTACGCTACCATCCTATCCAGTTCAGCTACCCACGAGTTCAATGTAGGAGGTGACGGGGAGATCCATTTACGAACCACCATCCTGGTTGCGGTAAACTTCAATGCTACCTTACTCAATATATAACTGGGGCTGCTATTGGTTAGTGGGACTCCCGACAGCCTAATGCTCTTCTTTTGGAGTAATAATAATTTAGGTTGTCTTTGTTTGCTTACCTTGTTACAATGTCAAAGTCACTTCCCCATTAGGCTGACCCACTGAGCATTATTAATTTTTCATTCACTTTATGCCTGAATAATGACAAAAGTTAATTCTGGGGAGGTGCAGGTATGCACCTGCAAAATTTGTGAAGACTTATACTATTGATACCCAAATTGGCATCTCTTGTTGCTGACTCAGTCACCGACAACCATATTTTACCTGTTGGGGACCACCTCCACTGTCTTTTAGGGCTTGTTCACACCAAATGCAGACCAGATCTGCATGTGTTTCTGCACACGCAGTGCAGTGGGTTGTGCCGCGTTTTTTGATGCGTTCCGGGCCGTTTTTGGTTAAAAAAGGTTTAGTTTAAAATGGGCTTTCCAGGGCGTTTGCATGCATTTTGATGCGTTTGCATGCGTTCCAGATCAGGTAAAATAGGGCTTGCTTCAGTTTTTTTTCATGCTCTGGAACTGAACGCTGCGGTGTGAACTAGAGCCCAAAATACCATTGGAATACATTGGACACAGTTTTTATCCTGTCTGTAACTGCTCTGCTCCTGGAATGCGCTTGGTGTGAACAAGGCCTTAGCTGGTTAATACTGTTTCTCCTTCTCTCCCTAAAGTCCACAAACATACAGTTTAACACCTATCAAGTCTTCCTCAATCCAGTACATAGACATCCTAAACTAACTAGTTGTGACAAGAGTCTGAAGGTTAAGTAAATGAGACTCAAACTCCCATGTACCATTTCTCCCCACATAGGCTGAATAAAGGTCACTAGTTAACCTACAGCTAGGTGCTAGTCCTCTACCCTCATATTCCTATCGTAGTCCTATACCTGACCCTTCCTTTATACCCAGGAACCTCTCTTTCTCCCCTTCTTCACCCTCCACGACTACCCCACTCATCTTTCAGGACCTATCTTTGTTTTTTTCTTTTTTTAAATCAGATAGTTTTTATTGATTGATTTTACACATTTTACACGTACAGTAGACAAACACAAAAACAAAAACAAAAAAAGAAACCAAAAACAAAAACCCAGTAGAAAGCCAGCAGACAAATAATCCAAGAGGGGGAGGGAGGGAAGGGGAGCATAATGTCATGCAGATAGTGAAATTCGACAAGAACATGCTGACCACTTGTGTGGGCTTATGTTGAGCATAAACTAAACCAAGCCCCCCAAGAGACATAAAACCCATAAACCACTGTGCGAAGAACCGACACCCCCTGCTGCGAACACATGACTACATGCAATAGAAGCCAAGACTAGACTGTATGTATCCACCGTGAGAATGCGTGCAAGCCGGTTAATCAGAGAGGTCATGACCCCTGTACGTCAGCCAGTCGTCCCAAATAGAGTGGAACTTAGGCAAGGTACCCCTCTGTTTAAAACTACCCCTCTCGTACGCTACCATCCTATCCAGTTCAGCTACCCACGAGTTCAATGTAGGAGGTGACGGGGAGATCCATTTACGAACCACCATCCTGGTTGCGGTATCTTTGTTTTTTTCTGATGGGGACAAACCCCCTCCCTCTGCTCACCACTGATAGCCTCAACAGTTCAGCTACCCACGAGTTCAATGTAGGAGGTGACGGGGAGATCCATTTACGAACCACCATCCTGGTTGCGGTATCTTTGTTTTTTTCTGATGGGGACAAACCCCCTCCCTCTGCTCACCACTGATAGCCTCAATGTCAGGGGCCTGAACACCCCTGTGAAAAAAGATTACTTCTATGTAATTTCGACAGGAAAGTTGATATATAAGAAAAGACAAGATCCCTAAATTGACTAACAAATGGTTTCCCCCTTGCAACCACAGCAACTTGAAGAGCTTGAAATTATGATACTCGAAGAGGACTTCGATATAGTGGGTATATTGGAGACCTGGCTAGACGGCACACATGATTGGGCTACTAATATAGAGGGGTATAACCTATTCAGGAGGGACAGATGTGGTAGAAGGGGGGGTGGGGTTGCATTTACGTTAAAAACTATCTAAATATGCATATAAGGGACGATATCACGTCAAACAGTGGAGAAGATGTGGAGACCTTATGGCTAGAGCTCGATATGGCGGACCCTAGCCGTAAACTTATTGTGGGTATTTGCTATAAGCCTCCGAATATAGGGGAGGAGGGGGAAGCAAATCCACACTCCCAAATAGAAATAGCTGGGAGGGAGGGCAATGTAGTCATGATGGGCGACTTCAATTACCCGGACATCAATTGGGCTGACGGTACCTCAGGATCGACAAAGGCGGGCCGATTTCTGAACTTGTTGCGAGACAATTTCTTGGAACAGATGGTGGAGGTTGCAACTAGGAAAAATGCCATCTTAGATTTAATAATTACTTATAATGGGGAATTAATCGAGGATATTGTAATTGGGGAGACACTGGGTAGTAGTGATCACAATGTGATTACTTTCAATATTAAATACAGGAAAGGAAAGAGGGCGGGACGGACAAGAACCCTTAATTTCAGAAGGGCAAACAAAAATTTGGGGGTCATTGTAGACCACAAACTGAATGGTAGCTTGCAGTGCCAAGCTGCGGTAAACAAAGCTAGCAGGGTCTTGTCCTGTATTAAGAAGGGGATGTATTGCAGGGACAAGTCTATAATTGTGCCTCTATATAGATCGTTGGTTTGGCCACATCTGGAGTACGCGGTCCAGTTTTGGTTGCCGGTACTGAGAAGGGATGTCCTTGAACTGGAGAGAGTCCAGCGGAGGGCAACAAAACTAATTAGGGGAATGGAGGACCAGAGCTATGAGACAAGGCTTCTGACCTTAAACATGTTTACGCTGGAATTAAGGAGATTAAGGGGGATATGATTTTCATGTACAAGATGTTCAATGGTGACAGCAACATTGGCAACAAACTGTTTGAAATTAACTCAATTACAAAGACTAGAGGCCACCACCTAAAGTTGGTGGAGAAAAAATTCCAGCACAATTGGCGAAGAGGGTTCTTTACAGTAAGAGTGGTTAAGGTCTGGAACTCACTGCCATTGGCAGTGATTTCAGCCAAGAGTGTAGATTTGTTCAAGAAACGTTTGGACAATTTCTTGAGGGACCGTAATATCCAGGGATACCAGTATCCCTAACAATGAGATGATGCATGGACCTATATGGGTTGGACTTGATGGACGTATGTCTTTATTCAACCCCAAATACTATGTAACTATGTAACTCCCCCACTTCCTACATACTATTCTCCCACCATGTCAATGTCTAACACCAAGTGGAACAAAATAATGATGAGGATAGATATTTTTTCAATAAAAGATGGCTAGACAACCACCTTACTACCCTAATAAGATTATATGCCGTGAATGTGGGATAAAGTACTTTTCTCAACACATTTTTGTAAGCCCTGGACTCCTTTGCAGAAAGAAACATTATTCTAGGCACCGATCTTGCCCTCCTGTTGGAACCAAGACTGGATTTCTCAATGGGGAAAACCCATCCCTCCTACCCAGTTTTTTAAACAACTCAAAAACATCTCCAACATAGACAATTAGTTAATTAAAATGTTGAGCTCAACAGCTAAGGATTGTATACACTGAGTGGCCAGATTATTATGACCACCCCATCAGTACTTCGTTGGGCCACCTTTTGCCTTCAATACTGCTGTGATTCTTCTTGGCATTGACTCCACGAGATGTTGAAAGGTGATGCGAGGAATCTGACACCATGCCTGATGAATAGCACTGTCCAATTCTGTGAGATTTGATGGTTGTGGAACTAGCTGCCTGATGGCTCTTTCAACTTCGTCCCACAAATGCTCAATTGGATTGTGATCTGGTGATTGTGGGGGCCACCTAAGCAAGGTAAATTCTCCCTCATGTTCTTGAAACCACTCCTGCACAATACGAGCATCGTGGCATGATGCATTGTCTTGTTGGAAGAAGCCATCTCCATTGGGATACACCATCAACATGATAGGATAAACTTGATCAGCAACGATACTTTGGTATGTTGTGCTATTCAGACGTTGTTCCACACAAATTAAATGGCCCAAATCATGCCTGGAAAACATGGCCCAGACCATAACACTGCCCCCACCAGCTTGAAGGGTTGTACTCTGGGGTGGGGTGCATGATTTCATGCTGTCCGCTAAATGCTCACTCTGCCATCTGCATGATGCAACTGGAAACATGATTCATCGGACCACATGACTTTTTTCCAATGCTCGACTCAATCCTTGTGTTCCTGTGTGAATTGGAGACGTTTTATCTTGTTAACTGCAGACAGTAAAGGTGTTTGAACAGGTCTTTGGCTTCCATATCCCATACGATGCAGTGTATGGCGAACAGTGGGTTCAGAGATCATTTGAGAGGATCCCTGATTGAGATCTGCAGTAATTTGATGCACTGTTGCCCTTCTGTTGTCTTGTACCAGTCCTGCCACTCTCCGTTCTGCCCTAACATTGACTAGTCGCTGACGGCCACAATTCGCACATTCAGACCCAGATTTTCGGCTGACAGTCCAGTCTTTAAATACTTTAACAACAGCTGCTCTTGAACATTTAACGAATTCTGCTGTTTTGCTGATACTCGCTCCATGGCTCCGAGTGCCAACAATCATCCCACGTTCAAAGGCTGTTAAATCGCGTTGTTTACCCATATCTTCAGAAAAAAATCACTTCTACTGTCGTGGTAAACAACCTGCTTCCCTATTTATAATGGTCTGGCCCTCTAGCAACTTCAGCGCGAAATTATAGCTAATTTGCCTACAAACGTCAGGTGGTCAAAATAATCTGGCTACTCAGTGTATATTTCTATTCTGTACTATTCTGGAATAGAGTACATTTTTGTTACATATAGCCTACTTTTTTTCTCTGACACCAAATAGGATCTTTAACCTTCTCTGACCTAAGTATCCCTAAAATGCCAATTTGCCAATTAGCTCAAACCTCTAATAAGCAGATTTGGCTGATCACTTGAGTACCTAAAAAGTAAATTTCTCTTTTTGCTAATTTCTCTGATAAATGTAAGGGGGGTACCTATAAGTGAGCAACTATACACACTTTCATTAACTTAACAGTTTCATCCACTGGAAAGAAGCAGGGATATATAGAATCACCCGGGGTTGCTCCTCCCTCAATAACATTCTCAAATCTTCAGGTTGCAGTGAACTTGACATATGGAGCTAACTCCAGATCAAACACTTTATTAACTCAATACTCCTAAAGGACTGACTATTAGGATCACTCAACCCCCTGGAGCAAATATGTTTGGACACCAGCCCACTGTGTTGGAAATGTTTGAAATCCAAAAGGGCACTATTCCATCATTTTGGAAAGCTATCTTCTCCATCATCAGTTATGTAGCATATGTAACATGGAGAACCTAAGTCCCTTAATGACCAAGGTGAAAAAGTCCTAATCACCTGGTATGCTTGGTGACTATTCTGTTACTCAAACCAATACAATCATCTCATAACTGAAACTTGAACATTGTTAGAAAAATCTGACGTTTTATGCATTAATGACCTGTGCCCTGTGTAACGAGACCCCATGGGCCAGAGAGAGCCCCCTCTTTTTTCCCTCAACACCCCTCCCCCACACTATCTTAAACCCTTTGCCCTAGCACTGAAAAATGCAAGACCACACATATATTTCATATACCTGATCCAGGTGAGAGAACCCTCTTTTCTTCACAAAATGTTAGTCCCTTTCACAAAGCTTCTGCAGGATCTCCCAATGTCCTTTAAAAATGAATGCCCTGTTTTCATGTCTATGCCTTATGTAATGTCTATTACTTTTGCCGTAATTTATTGAAAAAAACCTTTATAAAACTTTGAAAATAAATAGTTTATTTTAAAACAATGCAGGTGACATTATGAATGCAAAGATGCCAGTAGTTTAGTGTATGCTCTACTATTATTGCTAGATATGTTTGCTGATATAAATGTGGAGCTAATCAAGACATTACTGCTGTTTACTTTTTGTGTGATATTGATTAGATTATATTAATTCACTGGTTTATCAAAAATTCTACATACTCCTTTGTTAAAGAAGAACTCCGGGCAAATTACATATTAACCCTTGCAGTGGGGCTACCCCTGCACTGCAGGGGTTAAGTGCTCATTTTGCTCTAGTGTTTAAAATAAAAAAAAAAAGATATGCTCACTCGTTCCTCGATCCTAGGGCAGTGACTGCTCACCTCTCTCCCCCTCATCTCCAGCTGTGGATTGTCTCTTGGCATCCTCATGTCCAATGCAAGTCAATGGACTTGTATTAAATGTGAGAACATCAGCAGGGCTTAGATCACCGGAGTCCAGGGAAAAAGAGGCTGCGGGGACCAGTTTTACAGCAATTATTAATCCATGTACCTTGCCGCACTCCTTACCGGATACTCCAAAGAAAATAGGTGCTTGTAATGACCTCGGATGGCGCCGCTCAAAATCCAGTAACAAATTTAAATGTCACCAGCACTCCAATATGAAGATTCACATCAGTGTAAATCCATTTTATTGATAGATGTCAAAAGGCAAGCGCTTTCGGGGCCACGCAGGGTCCCCTTCATAAGGCTCAATAATGACGATTGAGCCTGATGAAGGGGACCCTGCGTGGCCCCGAAAGCGCTTGTCTTTTGACATCTATCAATAAAATGGATTTATGCTGACGTGAATCTTCACATTAGAGTGCTGGTGACATTTGAATTTGTTACGAGTCTAACAGCAAGGCGGGATTGACCACTTGCTGTCCGGGGCATTTTCATACTATTTGTGCACACATGATAAAATATAATTTTTTGGCTAGAAAACAGCTTCAGACCAAACAATGATATATGCCCTGTAGAATAAAAAAATGCTAGTTGCAATTTTTTCCTTTGCACGGTTTTTGCGCAAATGTTTATCAAACCGGTATTTTTAGGAAAAAATTTACTAAATTAAAATTTAGTGCACAGAAACATAATATAATACCCAGTTTTTTTGTCAAATATGAAAGATGGGATCATGTCGGGTACATAGATGCCAAACATGTCAAGCCTTAAAATTGCATTCGCCCTTGAAGCCGCAAAAAAAGTCAATACCCCAAATTTCCCATAGGGAACGCTTTTAACGCTCATCAGTTTAGTGCTAACAGTGATTGATGGCCCTAGAATTATTGCTCTCACTCCGACATTTGCGGCGATATGTAACGTGTAGCGCAACTGTCATTTCTGCGCATGGGCGCACCGATGCATGTTTGCGCGGGTATGTGCGTGCACGTGGGGAGCGGGGAACTTAAAAACATTTTTTGCATTTTTTTCTTTTATATGTTACTTTCATTTTTATAATTTTCAAACACTTTTTTTTTTACACTAACCTTATTGCTATCACATAGGGGGCTAACAAGCCCTCTATGTAATAGCAGATAGAGTGGGACAGGTTCTCTTTATGGAGACATCAGGGGTCTTTCAGACCCCTGTCACCTAGGGATCCCTAAGAAGCTGAGGAAGCAGAGATCTGCTTCCCCAACTTCATCTCCTGGCTCTAAGAGCCGGAGACTGTAAGAGTGACACCGGAAGTGATGTAATACACATCACTTCCGGGTCCAGTGAATGATCCGGCGGCTGTACAGACGTCAGATCACTTGTACATTAACAGCAATTGCCTGAGAGCAGCCGTGTTCTTGTTTTAACCACTTCTGCGGGCCACCGTCTATAGACGTATTGCGGCCAGGAAGTGGTTAAGGATCCGATGAGTATATATTTTGTTTTTAGACCCTAGACCAGTGGTGGCGAACCTTGGCACTCCAGCTGTTTTGGAACTACAAGTCCCATGAGGCATTGCAAGGCTCTGACAGCCACAGACATAACTCCCAGAGGCAGATGCATGTTGGGATTTGTAGTTTTGGAACAGCTGGAGTGCCAAGGTTCGCCACCACTGCCCTAGACCAAAACGATTACTTAACCCTTGCAGGGCAGGGGTAGCCCCACTGCAAGGGTTAATTTGTCATTTGCTCTGAGTTCTTCTTTAAACTTCTTATTGCTGACTGGACATTTTGAATTGAAATGCATGTTAATCTTATTATAGTTACTGGTTGCCAAGGACATATTTATTTAAACAAGTTTGCTCATAAAATTTAAATTATGTATAGGAACGTTCCATTCTTACATGGTTGAGCAAAAACATAGCAGACACAATCAATAAAAAGTATATGACTCAGCATGCATTGAATCATGATCACTTCAGTCTTATGATGTCTTTCTTTCCTAATTTATCTGCATTGTACAATTATGTTAATGCCAGCAAGCTATGATTAATCACAATGTTTATTTTTATTGATAAACAGAATGCTACAATATCTTATGATATGTATAATCCTCCGTGATCCATTTACTTCTGGACTGCTTTAATACATTGAAATTAATCTCTTCATGCAAAAACCCGAGGGAGTTTTTAACTAACCAAATTCTTCCAAATTAAATAATAATGCTTACATCAATTATTTAAACAAAAAAACGCTTACCACTGAAACTTAAATAAGCAGGAATGTGTTTCTTTTTAGAGCAGGTTATAAGTGAATAAAACTTGGACTACAGTTTCTCATACAACTTGCCCAACAGACTGAAGTGGTACTTGCATAGTTAATTCCATCTCATTGACAAGAGGGAAGGTTTGACAAGGTTACACAGAGATTTGCCTATAATAGCGGTAGGCAACCTCCGTACTCCAGCTGTGCTGAAACTACAAATGCCATCACCCCTCTACCCCTGGGAATCATGCCTGTGGCTGTCGGAACCTTGCAATGCCTCATGAGACATGATGCTTCATAAGAGTTGGAATGCCAAGGTTGTCTATCCCTGATATACGGTACAACATTTTAGAAAATCTGTGATAGGGAGTGCCTCAATATTAAAAGCCTAAAAAGGAGGATGAAAAGGTTTGGATAAATATTATAATATTAGAAAAGCAAACAGGGGAAATGAGGGGAAGGTTCAAAAAAATCAACTCAAAATATTCAAGGTAATTATTTGGAAGACCTGAGGTTGATCTAAAGGCAAATAGGATGTTCACTTTGCAAGGGAATTTGGACATTGCAGGGAAATTTTCACTTAGCTTAATGAATGTGGAGGAAATTTCACATTGCAAAGAATACCCAATCACATGCAAGGAAGACAAAAAAAAAACAAAGGAGCAGATTTGCACTGCAAACAAGCAGCATCTCTGTCTTCTTTTCAAATTTTACCTGAGAAAACTGAAGAGAGATGCTGATTGTTTGCCATGCTCCCCTGCAAATTACAAATTCCCCTGCAAATTACAAATTCCCCTGCAAATTACAAATTCCCCTGCAAAGTATACAGCATGCTGTCCTTTAGTAAATCAACCAAATGGCATTGTTAAACTCCAGATTTTCGCTGCTAGGCATCAGTAGGCAGAGAGTGACATGACTTAGATATTTTAATACCTCCTGCACCTGCACTTTTACTCCAAGCATATTTTCTGCCCTGGATCAGCTTGTCACTCTCTTTCAGACTACTGAGCCAGGAAATGGATAAAGCACCTTTTAATCATAACTGGCCTTGCCTTTACGATCAGTTATTTTATCCATTTCTTGACTTGATAAGCAGTCCCATTATGTTTGACTGTGTTTTTATTCAGTCATGTGGCAGCAAAGCTTGTATGTCACTTTCATCAGCAGGAGCCATTTGACACAGAGCCCGCAGTACAATATGGGCAGTGGGATGATGTGAAGCATAGAGGAACAATCAATGCCATAATGTTCTGGTGAGCCAGTCCAACAATTTAAGATTGTCCTTAGGATTCTGTCTTGTGAGCCATCACCTAATGGGCATATGTTGTGAACCCATTAAATGTGTACATGTGAAAGGCCAAATTAGGTTTTGAGGATATTCCCCTTAACTTGACTGGATATTTGTAGTGTGCACAGAGTAGGATAAAAATTACTTTAGTAAATTAGACGTCTGATTTATTGCACATAAAATGCCAACAGCACATGTCCATCCAATGTGAAATGGCCGTAAACAGTAGTCCTGTTAAAAAATGCTAAAAGGCGCTCACAAAATTCTCCATGGGATATAACATGTCCATCCAATGTGAAATGGCCGTAAACAGTAGACCTGTTAAATAGATGCTAAAAAGCACTTACAAGGTTCTCCTAGGCAGTCTGGTTTTGATATGGGAGATCAAACTGTATACACACAAACACCAAAAAAACCTGCACTGGCTTCATAAATGATGTAGGCACACATTTAATAGATTAGGAACAAAAAATAAATGAAATAATATGACATAAAGTAAAATAAATAAATGAAAGGTCTTATTAATCCATAATGGCAGCCTTGCCTGGAATCCTCAAATACATTTATCCACATAACTGACAATGTCACTGTAACAATTAATTACATATGCGTTGCAGGGTAATGCCTTTTTGGCCCTGATCACCTTCATAGGGATATTGTCTTGTTATTTGTGGGTTCCAGAGGAGGCTGCCATTATGGATCGATATGTTTTTTCATTTTTTAATACTTGTGAGTGGTTTAATTCCTTCTTTAATAAACAAATGTGTATCTCAAGTGTAGCCAAGCTCTGGCCCTACAGTTTCCTAGCAGTTTCCTCTGTAAAACTCTTGTGATCTGCAGCAGGTGAGGGGCGCTGTGCAATTCAATCACAGCTGCCTTAGATTTTAAAAAATGCAGCATGGAATATCACAAAACAAAGAATGGAACTTGAGAAGATGTCTTAGCTCTATGACGGCCTATCGGTATATTGGTATATCGGTTATATTAATGTTTTACACTACAGCATGGTGGAGGTTTAGTGTCATGTGGTTGTCACTCATGTACAATTAATTATATTGTTCAATAAAAATGTTTTTTAATGAATTAAGTGGTTTCTCCGACCCTTTATAACTACTTTGGCCTGATTCCTCTTTTGAATCAGTACCGAGTCCTTTCCATTATTGTATGTCTAGTTAAGGATTGTCAAGTATAGCCACTAGTAAATCTCATTCAAGAGGAAATGGTTAACAAATACGATATCCATGTCTTTTGCTATCGGTATATCTGCCTGAGGTTCTGCTGTAAAAATAAGCTAATTTTTTAATATTTTATGGATTGTAGTTTGGCTCTTAATCCGATATACTTTAAGTAAAACTCCAGTTAAGCTGGAATTTATAAGCAAGTGTTTATTCTACTAAAAATCATTCAAAAAGCATTTAGATACCTTCCTCAGAGACCGCAACATACAGGGATACAGGTACACTTAAAAACAAGGATGGAAAAGGGACTCATCTATAGGGATGAGCCGAACACCCCCATGTTCAGTTCTAACTCGAACTTTCGAACATGGAAAAAGTTCTAATTCGAACTTAGAACTCAATTCAAGTCTATGGGGGTAGAACTCAGAAAATTAAATGTCCCCATTTTGAAGCCTTATATGCAATTAATTGGCCATAAAAAGTGTATGGGGATCCGGGTACTGCCCTGGGGGAATGTACACATATACATATGCACAATCACATACATACACACAAAGGTTGGACTTGATGGACCTGAGTCTTTATTCAACCTCAAATACTATGTAACTATGTAACTCCAGGTAAGTGCCTGACTACACAGTTTAAAAAAGCATTGATAAAAAAAGAGGATCTAGCACAGTTTGGTAAATATTATTAACAGACTATACTCACCCTACCAACATCTAATGTATGATCTATATTAAGTATGATATCTTTGGTTCCCCTTCAATTTATAAAAAATAGAGCACTTGAAAAATTCATACTAATTACAGGAATGTGTTGTTTCAGCTGTTAATTATCGATGGACAACATCTGAGGAGTGATCCAGCTATTGTCATGGATGCTATGCAGGCTTTTCTAGGTGTCTCTCCTCATTATAACTACTCAGAGACTCTAACGTAAGTATATTCTCTTTTTACTCCTACTTTGTGTTATGAGGCACCATTAAACACTGACATAAGTAGCCTCCATATTATTATGTATATCAAATGAGGGGTGTCGCATAATTCAATGTTATTATATATAATTTATGGACAATGTCTGCCTTTCTCAGTCATTGGAAAATATGTTCATTGTAGTCAAAACTGTGCTTTGGGAATAATTTAACAACTCAGATCTACTTCACTTTCAAAGCACATTGTGTAAAGTGCCCTCCAGGGGAATTAAGGAAAACATTATTATGTAAGCTCTGCAGTTAAAAAATCTAAGAAAAAAATAAACCAACTGCGCTACCACATGATTAATTTGGTGAAATGTGTACTCAGTTTAAGACAGAACATGTGACATCTAGCTAGCTCTGATTGATAGGTAGACTGGGAAATTCTAAAGGTTTTGCCTCTCATTCTCCACTTAATTATTTTATACAGGCATGGTGGAATAATTACATGTGTGCAATGTTATCATTAAAGTAAGGGCAACTAAAGGTTAATCATGAGCATATAAACTTGCTTCTTGATTATTGCAACTATAAAACACTTAGGGAAAAATACTTTTATAAAGAAAGTCCATTTCAACTATGCTTTAGAAAAAGCATCATTATAGCTGAACTTCAGGCAAACAACTAAATGCACAGTTACATGCATATATGTCATAGTAAATCCGACCTAGTCTAGAATTGTTCTAAGGAGACAACAGTTCCAAAGCACTTTTACCTTTTAAATACTAGAACCTCAGTGGGCAGTAATAGCTCTGGCAGTTAAATAGTTGGTTTAGCACCAGGAAAGTGCAGGGCATAATCCAGACATGGGCAGTTTGAATTTTACTGAGATCAGTTTGAAAACTAACTGTAATTACCTTAAAAACATTATATGCCATGGCATGTGTACCTTGTTTTACCTGCCAAAGAATTTTCTGTAGAACCAGTCATCCCTGCAAGACTGCACTACTAAATGACAGTTTGGTCATCAAACCCCAATTTAATTTTACAATGAAGGAGCATCTCTGCATTGATGAGGTCATCACATTTCTCTTTTTTGCTGTCAAAAATCTCTAGGTGATAAACTGGCAGCGCAGGGTAGATCAGCATAGCCTCATTGCCTGGCAGTGCCAACCCTCCCTATATTGTTACTGGTGCAAAATGGATTACAGAAAGCTATTATAAAGACAAATTTAGGCAGTTGCAGTTACATTTTAAGTGATCCTCTGGCTAACATCAGTTCGGGCAAAAAGATTACCTTCAGATGCTGAAAAGGAATACTCACCTTTCTTACTGCCTTTGCTGCCAAATGCTGCTCCATTCAAGTGGAATCCTATGCTGAAATTTGTTAAGAGACCAATGATTCCAAGAGTATCAATCTTCACTGTTCCCAACTGTGCTAAGTGTTTCCTCCCACCATCCTCCATGTCACAGGACAAATTGATGCTAATGATTTTTTAATGAATGAAAAACTTCAATGGCTTGCCAAAAATGTAAATCCTTTGGTAAGTAAAACAGTACACATGTATATGTACTTAGTAATTTTCCTGGAGTACGACCTTAAGTATGCCACAAATGTATTAAGCCAATACTGAAAATGATTGTCTATTATTATGTTGTGTAACCTCTCCCCACTAGAACAATACATGTCTGGCACACCAGGCGCACAGGCCAGGATCCTCATGGTCCCATGATTCACAAATATTTACTATACAAAGTGAAGCAAGGGATCCTAGATGGTTTTTGTGTTCCATTTCTTATTTTTTCATTAATGAACTCAAGCACATTGTAGTAGGCATGTTGCCAACAGACACTGGAATTGAATACATGAATGTGAGTAATGTCCCGTGCGCCTAAATCAACTATGTATGTCATGCTATTGTAGCAAACTTATAGTGCTTCAAAACAATATAACAGACTTGTGTTGCTTCAAAGAATGTAACAAACTTATAGTGCTTAAAAAGGATGATGGTAATCCACTTTAGTCATAGATATACAATGCATATAGAAGTCCACTTGTGATGAATATTCCATGCGATTAGAAAGTGAATTGCTCACCCAGATTTGGGATGAGTAAAATTAGCAAGTTATTCCTCCGTGTTCCTTATGACTTCCACCTGCCACTCCCAATAGAATAACTCTCACCTTCTTGATGCGACTTTGTATTATAAAGGTCTAAGAACACCACTTCCCCTTTTCAGTCACAGACGAGATGATACCCGGTGTTTAGCAAGGAAAAAAATCCTCTTTTTACTCCACAGTTCAGGTGATATTCTCCATTGGTAACACGCTCCCAATCGATATTACGAATTTTAGCAGATAGAGACAAAAACAGGACACTCCATAGTGTACTCCATAAAACCACTTAAAGTTGAATGTGATAAAGCATACTCACAAACAAAGATGATAAAAAAAGCATCCAAAAGAGATTAAGATTCTTCTAGTACATATTGCAGCACTGCCGTCTTTCGGCTTGCTCCCAAGCTCCTCCTGTTGAGCGCGAAGTTGCATAACATATATAGACACTGGAATTGGGTTATATGAAACCCCTTTTTTCAGACACCCCTCTTACAACTAATGCTGAATGGGCTGGGATAAATGTGGCTGTGCACCTGAATGTTTGCATAGGCCTGGTTAGCTGGACTGGTATCATTTGGGGAAGGGAACAACACTTTCTTACATGTATGATTAAAAAAGAGTGATTTGAAAAGGAAAGGAAAAATAACAAAAGCAGGTTTAGTAGATCAACCCCAAAAGCCCCGTATGAATGCAGTAGTTTGGTTCACTTGTCTCCTCACAAACAATATAGACACATAACCTCTGCTGCTTTAGGCCCATAGAAGTAAGTGTTTATGCAGTAGTCCAACCCTTTGAAATACTAATATGAACATGGGGTAATGCCATAAAATAGGAACATACTGCCAAAATTTGTGTCACCTTACCAGAGAAGTCATGTTACCAAAGAAGTAGCTTTAATTAGTGATGAAGTAATGAATAAGCTGCTTGCTTCACTTTACCTCTTTGTGCCCTGTACTCAATTGACAATGAAGGCATAAAGGAATGATTTTCATGCCTCTGCCCACTATGCCAAATATTTAGTGGAGGGTATTTTGATTTCTTGTTACTCACATCATCATGTCTTGAACGGTCAATTAGTGACATAAGTTAAAAAAGATTGTTTGTTATGTTTAATAATGTTTTTTCCTAGGTTTAGTCCAGAAAAAGGCTTCTGGTGCCAATTATTAGAAGGTGGTAAAACAAAATGTCTTGGCAAAAATAAGGGTCGTAAATATCCAACAATGAATATAGAGGTAACTTTTCTATCAATATGTCATCAGCTTTTAACAGCCTTTATATTGTGCCAGAGTTTTCTGATTTTAAACATACGACTTGCTTTTGCTTAGTTTTAAAGGGCATCTAAAGACAAAGCTCTTTTTTGGATAGAGTAGGGAATGGTTAAAACTTATTTCAGTTTTTTTTTACTGTCCTTATCCCATTGGGGAGATTTCACTTCCCCGTAGAAACAAAGTGAAGTTAAAAGAAATCTTTCCAAAGTGAGGAAAGTCCTCCTTAAACAAGTGCACCCTTGGGAAGTTTTCTCCTCTATTCCTGCTTCATTAATGGTTTAAAATATAGGATGTTCCCTCAATTTATCTGCCAGTGGTTACTGGGAAAGAGAGAGTGAATCTCCCCAGCAGGGAAACAGATGGGAAAAAAAACATGAAAGGGGTTCTAACCTTTACCACTCTATCCAAAACAAAAAAAGGTTTTTGCTTTAGATACCTTTTAAGTAAATGTTTGTGTTTTTCTCTTGCAGTAGAGAATCAGTGGGCCTAATTACATATTATGTTTAATATTTGTGCTTTAGATGGCCTGTTCTACTAGTTAAGGTCAGCAAAATTCTTCCCATGCAGTGAAAAATATCAATACTGCTGCCCCTTGATGTAGTAGTCATGTTATGCTTGTGATGACATCATTTTGCAACCGGGCTCGATTTATAGTGTGCTCTAAAAGCATCATAGGGACTTTAAAGGTATATGATAGTTTGCCGCTAGTCTTTATTTATCAAGTGCAGTAGGTCTGGTAATACTGTATCTGCTAGTTGACCAAGTTCAGGTCTTTATTGCATGATGACCAGGCGATTCATATTTGTCCAGCTATCTTAACTCCAGGGAAAAAATTCTTAACTCTTGCAGTGAGGCTACCCCCACACTTCAAGGGTTAGGTACTCATTTGTGTCTAGGGTAAAAAATAAAGTTACACTTACCAGAACCTCAGATTGAGCAAGCTCTAACAGTTCTCCCTCCGGCATGCCTCCTCTTCTACTGCAATGGTCTATCCCTCGGCATCCTCGCATCCTATACACTGTATAGAACGTGATGACTCCAGGATCCTTAGACCACAGCAGCGGAGGGGAAGCACGGTGGAAGGGACCAGTCTAAGAGCCAGCCCACTCCCAGGATCAAGCGAGTATAACTTTTTTTAACCTAGGCACAAATAAGCACTTATTTTTTTCCCTGCAGAGTTCTGCTTTAGGCCTTGCCAAAATATTTGAACAATTTTGATTTGTAACATGGAGATCTGTTAGGCATATTAACAAAAGTTATGCGATATGCACTAATATCTTTAATCATTAATATTATTTATAGTACAATAAAGTTTGCCTTGTTCAGATTGCTTTTTTATTTTTTATTTTTAAATATACATTAAAATGTGTCCCCCTGTACCCTAGACAATATTTTCAGCAAGCTATATATTGATACCAACCATTATTCCAACCAGAATTGAGATTGTGTTTGGGGAGGAAAAGGGCCAAAAACTAGCATGTTCCCTATCTCAAAACAACAGCCTTTCACTCAAGGACAACTGAGTTATATTTTCCTGCAGTGCCAAGGACTGTGGCTCTTGGAGTGGGGCTTGGTGGGGTGGTTGGCACGCTTATGTGAAATTGCTCCCCATCCATGAAATCTTTCTTGACATTTTTAAGATAACCATTGTATATGGGAGCTATTTTACCTGTCAAAAGAATTTGCATATCCGTCCATCCATTTCTGAGGTTTACATGGCCACTGCTCTCTCCTTCCTGTCTAACTCCACCAGAATTTTTCTCATCTTCTCTGCCAGAGTTTTTTCTCCTCAATTCCAGTTCTATCTAACACCCACCCAATAGAAAGAGGCAACATCTCAAAAATAAGGACACGTACAGTAATAAAAAGTTAAAAGAGGTTCTAAACCTTCAACATTAAAATAAATGTTTAAAGTCCAATTTGACCTTTAATAAATGTTTATAAATGTTTTTTTAGTTTGATATGAACTCCGTTCATGTTCTTCTGGTTTTAGTGTTGCTTTGTACTAAAAGAGAACTATGGCCAAACCTTTTTTGGCTGTAGTTCTCTTTAGGGTCACAGGAGGACAGCTACTAATGTCCTCCTGTGACACAAAACTCAACATATAGAAGGTTATTGCCTTCTATATGCTGACAGTGCAGAACCCCGTTGCAGCCAGTGAAGATCCCAACAATATTATCAGGATCCGCTTCGCTGCCTGATTGACAGCTGTCTCTCCCTCTCTAGAGCCATAACCAGCTGTGCCCACTCCCTCCCCCATCTCTCCCACCATTCAGCGCTGGAGAAACAAGAGGACAGGAAAATCTCAGAGGGGAGCGGTAACTGACAGTTACCGCTCTTTGCAGGGAGAAGATCATGAAATTAGCAATCAGTGGTATGTGATAGCTTAGTTCTCAATCAATAGAGCCGACATTTTCTGTTCTGTTGACAACATTTTACTAGACAGGAAGTGAGCGGAAACTGTGTTACTGTTGCAGATTTTTCCTCACTTTTTGTCTGCTGAAACCATTATCAGTAGAGGAAGTAACGGTACATCTCTCAAACATGGCCTCCAGGAGAGCAGTACAAATCTGACAGGAGTTCTAATCCTTCCCCACGCTATCCAAAACTAGAAAAACTGTTTTGGATTGACATACACTTTAATATTATTCTTGAAAAGGGTGATTATTTTAGTATGTACACTCTGCTGTAAAAAAAAACTGTTTTGCAATAAGTTATAACCACTGACTATTTTCTTTTCAGTCAAGAGCTTTTCTTTCAAGCTATTACCGGGACTACAACATTGAACTGTCCAAACTTCTACATAGACTGGGATTACCTTTACCATCCTGGCTGAGGCAGGAGCTCCAGAAAGTGAGATAGCATTGAAGACATCGACTAATACACAATTTCAGCCTTGTGGTTTCTCCGCTAAGAAAACAAAATTAGAAACAATTCCCCTCCCTCACACTTACAAATATTAGTCACAGTTCCCAGAACAATTCACAAAATCCAAGAACACTTTCTTATGCATAAGGTGCCACTTATCAGCAGTTTTACTGTCAGATCAATCTCAGTACCTGAGTTGAGATTTTCTGTAATTGAAGGTAATATCCTACATTAAACATGAGACTCACACTGCACCCATTTCCTTTTGATAACAAGAGACTTCCAGTAACAGTTTTATGATTGGAATCCTTCATTTAATACAACATGCACTACTGTCTGAGAGAACCAAAGCAGAAGTAGATGCAGTGGATTTAAAGGTTAGTGTTACAATCAGGTTGCATAAATCAGTATACATCTTCATAATAAAATACCATTTTTTTAACGTATATCATTCATGCAGTACTGTAAGATTTACTTCAAGCATTTACAATGCCCGCAATATGATGTGTTTTCTTCATCAATCACAATCTTGGTATTGTGATTTTGCTATACACATTTATAATGCTTTTGCAAAAGCAATAGGGTACACTATGTGTAGCACCTCCAGCTGTGATGTTCAAAAGAATTTAGTTCAATAATAGCTTCCTGCAGCTCTTAGAAGTGCTGTATAAATTGTATTTTTTCCTTTTTGGTCAATGATGATTTTTTTTTTCTCGTAGTACACATCTAGTGCCTAAACGTCTATTTGATTGTATTTTTGACGGAAAATCTGACTGCAGTCTTTGCCATAATGTCACCAGAGCTTTATAGTAATCCTTGAAAGGTCATCACTGTACAAAAGCTTTCAGTTCAATTATACTTACTGAGTCACAATGGCTAAACGTTAAGAACCCAATTATCAGTTTTTACTTCCAAAGTCTTTAGTGCTGAGCTGACTAATGCACAGGAATCTAAGAAGTTCTATAATTCTCTTGAATGAAGTTTTGGAGCATTTCAGATATAGAAATTGATTATAAAATTGTATGTTAATTGAAATAATATAAATACTGTTGATGCAATCATGTTTAAGTAGGTCATGTAATTGTAGCCTATACATTATAAAATTTTAAAGCATAAGAATGCACTCCTGTAACAGGTATAACACAGCTCATCTATTTTAAGGATTTGTATTTGATCAGTCAAAAGCTTATTTAGAACTAAGGTATTAATTCTGAAAACGTTTTTAAACTGGTGTATTAATTTGATCAAGTGTCTAATAGTCTAAATAGAAAATTGTGCAAAAGATCTGTTTCTTTTCAGCTTTAAAGACTACCTTTTGTTTCTAGCTTTTAAAGAAAGAGAGTCAGCTTTAGGAAGGTTTGGTACTTATACATCAACCTTATATATCCTGCTGTAGTTGTAGAGAAATAAACCCCTACTGTATGTATGTTTTAGGGTAGCTGAGATGGTTTAAAGTTCAAAAGCCAACATGTCTCAGTGGCTTCTTATGCTCTTCTGTACATTACCCCAGGCAGCTCTGGGTCACTAAAAACTAGATAAAACCTGGTATCCTTACTTCCGTACAGACTTCAACTTTATGGTGCTATTATTATAGCAAGTAACTGATCTGCAGTATTAATATGAAAATATAATGAACTAAAGACTCTGGAGTTGCCAAAATGTATAAATAATTCCCTTCATCTATCCAAACAGAAGCCATAACTTATGTAATGACAGCTGTTATTATTTCAAGGGTTGGGGGAACGTATTCACTTATTGGAAACTAAGCCAGATCTCAGCAAGTACTGTAATGTACTGTGTGATAGTTTGGGGAATATAGCACAATGGTAAGCGCTAAGTGACCACTCCTGAAGCCGACTTCAACATAAAAAGACAGTCTTTATTTATCAAAAAGGTCCACAGTCCATGATAAAAGAAAAAGAACAGTTCATTGGACTTGCATCACAACAATATGGTTTGGGTCTCACTGACATCTGGCTGTCCCACGAACTCCCTGTGTGATAGTCCCAGGATTTTCCCTGGAAATACAGTCCTCAGCAGCTTTCCTCAACTCAAGGCCTGTTAGTATTCACCCCTCGTGGGTCACCGTCTCTCTCTGTCTCCCCGACAGGTATCTAAGGGTCACTAATCCTCTGGACCTCTCCAGCCTTCCTGACTGTGTCCCTTGTGCTCACGCACGCAGCAGAGTCTGCCTGTCACCGTGTGCCTCTTGCACACCCACAACTCTCCTCTAATGCACTGGGCTTGTTTCCTAATAAGGCTGCTTTGAGCCACCTGTTTAGCCCAACCTGGCCACCTGCAACACCTGGCCCCAGTACTGGAGATCCCATCCCACTATAGTCTGGAAAACCTGGAAGGAATTAAACAGCCAGTTCCTCCTCTCCAAAGGTATTCACATTGTGGAACCTCTCAGCCCCTCTGGCAGAGAGTCATGGGCACCAAAGTTGCCATACTACACAGTGGCATTGCCATGCACTGCCACAACTGTAATATACAGTATTTACAGTATAGTCATGCAAGGTTCTTGCTTTTTTGAATGGATCTGGGGTTTTTCTTCAACTGTATAATTTATATTTACATGTTTTGATTTTATTTTAACTGAATTTTTTTTGACAATTCAGTGCCACCTGTAGGGAAACTGCCACAGATAGGATGCAGACCCATTAGGCTTGCATGAAGCTGCTATCTCTTGCACGGAGTATATCAACTTTATTATATGTTTGTAAAGAACTGGAGTGATTTTTTTTTTTATGAGCAGGAGTTAACTTAAAGCTTTTCCATGCATAATCACAAGAAGAAGATCCATGCAAAAAAGCAATGGTACCATTGTGGGTTTCTATTGATTATATCAAGCTAAAAGTGCAATGATATCTGAAACTGCAATGCAATAAAATATTGCAATGCAATAAAACTGCAATGCAATGAAATCTGACACAAAGCTTGATACCAGAATAGTAATAGCAGTTTTTTCTGCTAGTTCCATGTCCACTTTTTCTCATTTGGTGCTTGTTGGGTTTCTCGCACTGCTTGCAATACACATTTTTGATTTTGAGAACAACATAACAGACCTGATTCACCAAGCTACCAATTAAGACATGCTAAAGCCATCTATGTGATCATTATGTTGCATACAATAACACATGGAATAATATTGCTTGAGAGGCCACTTAAGCTTTACGTTCTACTACAGGACCAATAAGTCTTCTCTTTCTGGTTATATGTTGTATTTCTCCTGCTATAGGAAAAATACACAAAAGAAGATTTTCCATTGTGGCCTACACAATGGTCTGTTGCTAAAATGGTGAGCATCTGAAACTCAAAGTCACCATTTTCTTTGTGCACTGGAAAGCATTGAGGGACAAATTATTTTGGGATTACTTCTTTTATACTAAGGGTTGATATTATAATATAGATGTGCCCTGTCCTTTTAATTATATTTTTATACTTATGAAACTCGTATATCTCGCTGGAATCTGTTTGTGAGTCAAAACACAAAATACAGTACAGATAAAGCAAACACTAATCTATTCTTGTCTGAATGTATTATTTGTATCACAATTTAAATGGAATCTGTCCCAAAAACGTCAAGTATCAGTCAGAAGCAGGTATTCCTTGAGTCATGGAGTGCAAAGTAGTTCTACATTTTCTTACTTTTACTACAAGTGATGACAATTTCCTGAGATTATTTTGTGGCCTAGAAGCCACTTGAATAAGTTGTTTCTGAAACAAGTGTTTTACATTAGTAAGGCTCCCTTAAAAGAAAAAAAAGAAAACTGTATAGCAAATTACAATAAAGGGAGATTTTAGTGTACATTATTTACTATCTACATGAGAGAGAGGTCCATGTTGCAAGGGCTTTCTAACTTGGTAGAGGGAAGACACTGTCCCACTGCAACTCCACTCAAAATAAATTAAGTTGATAAGTCATTCATGCGATGCAGTTTACGTATATGGCACCTGAGAAATCACGTATTTACTTGCTAGAGCAAATAATCAAGTTCACTCTGCCAAAAGAGATGATTTCCCATAAACTACACATCTCTATAGATTATTCTTTATGAACAGTAGAGGAGGATGAACATTGTACCACGTTATCAGCAAAAGTTTAACCTAATTAATGCTGACTAGGCCTATGTGAGGAACCCTAATTCTTATTGCTAATAAATACTGATTTTGGAATCTCCATAGAGTATATGTAGTGGTTCATTGTGGGATGGATATGTTTTAGCCAAATCAGGATGTAGAAATATAGATAACTACATGGTATTGTGCCGCACGATGATGTTATTGGCCTATCTATCTCAAATTTAGGATAGAATATTGGCCGCTATATCCCTTAGAAAACATGTCAATTATAAGGGCTTACGCTGTGTCCTAATGTATTTAAAAGAAGATGCATTAAACAAATTTAATTTTTTTCCTTTTTGTGTCTAATTTAGCCTTTTGTTTTTTTCAGTGTATCAATTTAATCCACACTTCAACATGTGGGCTACGCTAAATCAAAAATAGGAACTGAAGATCTCCAGCTGTTTTGCTGCATAAAAAGTCTTCTCGAGAACAGTTTATATAATGCACATGAGGAGTGGAAAAAGTGTGAATTTTTTCACTTATTGAGATATATTTATTTTTTATTGCAATTGAAATTAATGTGTATTTACTATATATGAACTAAATGAATTGCAAAAAAACTCTAAGAAAATTCTTTTTATTTATGCTTTTTATTAAATCTAATGTATCATATATTCTCCAATAAAATGTTTTTGTTGATATAACAGCCTCAATTTCTTTTTATTTTATTTAAAAGGAAAAGCTTAGATGGCTCAGTACAAAAGCCATTGAGTCTAAGGGGGTTATTTACTAAAGAGCCGAAGGATGTAGCCATAGCTTCGGCTAATCCTTTGGCTCACTTCAGCGGAACCGAAGGGCCGCTGAACCGAAGGGCTTCTGTACGGGCTATTCACAATAGCCCATACAGCAGTCAAAAGCAGCTGGACAGCTTAGCCGAGCCAAGGCATATGCCAAAGCAGACCATTCTCCCTGCAAATGGAAACAAATTTTTAAAAAAAAGGTGTGGGGTCCCCCTCCCAATCCATACCAGACCCTTTAGGTCTGGTAGGAAAGTTAGGAGGGGCCCTAAGTTAAAAAGTAAAAAAAGTGTGTGGGGTTACCCCCAAAAGTCATACCAGTCCCTTTAGGTCTGATAGGAATTTTAAGGCCAAAAAATGGGGGGGAAAGTGGGGTCAATCACGATGTCCAGCGATGTCCACAACGCCTCTGATTCGTTGAAATAAAAAAAAACAGATGCCCACCGACCCATCCACTCCGGATGAACCGACTGGTTTGACAGGTGGCTGCCAAATGTAAAAAAATAGGCGGAGCTAGCAGTTACATCACCGCTGGCTCCACCTATTTGTTGACATTGTGCCGGCAGCTGTCAAATGGGTCTTCTCAGGTCCCAGCCAAATGAAAACAAATGGGTGGAGCTAGGCGTGATGTCACAGCCAAATGTGCCCTTTTGTTTTCATTTGGACAGGATCTGCAAGAAGCGATGTGACAGGTGACGAAGGAATGTGAACAGTTAGGTGGAGCTAGCGATGATGCCACTGCTAGCTCCACCCATTTGTTTACATTCGGCCTACATCTGTCAAAACAGTCATTTTGCAGTGGGAGTTCATTAGCTTGGTGGACGTCAGGTTTTTCTTCATTTCGACAAGTTGGCGGTGGTGTGGACATCGCGATTGACCTTTTGATTGCGTCAGTGGATCAATTTTTTGGATTTTTGGGGGGGTTTGGGAAAGGATTTGTCAAAAACTGTTTTTTTTTCAATAAAAGGATTATTTCTAAAAGTGGTGTGTTTATTTACATTTTACTTTAACCCTTTAGTGAATGAGCAGGGGTACCCCTCATTCACAAGGGGGTGGAAGCATCTAGGTGCATCCCTTTATTAATGCAAATAACCCCCCCTGACAGCAGACCCCCCACAGCCACCGGCCTGGGTTGTGGCAGCCCTTATCCTCATCAGCATAGGGACAAGGTGCATTTCCAGAAGGGGCCCCTGGAAAAGCACCCTCCCAATGCCAAGGCCATGTGGCCTGGTATGGTGCAGGGAGGGGGCACTCGCTCATCCCCCCCTTTCCTGCCCTCCAGGCCTGTGCTCGAATCAAGAGTTTGGTTGGGAATTTTAGGGGGGACACCACATTTCCCCCCCTAAAATTTTTGGTTTGGTTGGGAATTTTAGGGGGGGGGGCCCTTCAAATTCCTACCAGACTTAAAGGGCCTATGACCACTTTAAATAAGCTATGGCCCAGAGAAGACGGCAGCATTTCTGGATCATGTTCATATATTTCATCTTTTTTGCATGATAGAGCTTTAACTTGCATTTTTGGATGGCACAGTGAACCATGTTCACAGACAGTGATTTTTGGAAGTATTCTTGAGCCCATGCAGTGATGTCCATCACAGAATCATGCCTGATTTTAATGTAGTGCCGTCTGAGGGCCCAAAGATCATGGGCATCCAAAATTGCATTTCGGCCTTGTCCCTTGCGCACAAAGATTTTTCCAGATTCTCTGAATCTTTTGATGATATTATGTACTGTAGATGATATATTTAAAGTCTTTGCAATTTTACATTGAGGAACATTATTCTGAAATTGTGTGACAATTTTTAGTTGAAGCTTTTCACAGATTGGTGAACCTGTGCCCATCTTTACTTCTGAGACACTCTGACTCTCTGAGATGCTCTTTTTATTCCAAATCATGTTACTGACCTGTTGCCAATTAACCTAATTAGTTGCAAAATGCTCTTCCGGCTCTTGCTAGTACCTTTTACTTTGCCAGCTTTTTATTGCCCTGTCCCAACTTTTTTGAGACATGCTGCTGCCATCAATTTCAAAATTACCAGATTTTTTTTCTTAAAATGGTACATTTTCTCTTTCTTTCTATTTTCTCTTGTGAATAAAATATGGGTTTGTGAAATGAGCAAATCATTGCATTCTGTTTTTATGTAGATTTTACACAGTGCCCCAACTTGGAATTTGGGTTGTAACAAAATGGTAGACATGTGCGATTCGTTTCGTTCCGAATCGAAATTCGGACGAATTTTCGGAAATTCGGACATTCGGATGTATCCGAATTCCGAATTACAGACATAACGAATGCAAACGAATCCGAAATTCCATTTCTGAAATTCGGTAGCGTTCGTACGAACATTCGTTTCGTTTTCTGTTCTTATTCGTTTCTTATTCGTTTCTTATTCGTTTCGTTCGTTGGAGCAAAATGACATTAGAGAAGGAGAAAAATATTTTTTCCCCCTCAAATGTCACTTTTGCTGCAAACGAACGAAACGAATAAGAAACGAATAAGAAACGAATAAGAACAGATAACGAAACGAACGTTCGTACTAACGCTACTGAATTTCGTCCGAATCCGAATTCCGAATCCGAATTGACTTTCACACCCGAATCCTGAAAAACGAAATAACACAAATCCGAATTTAAAACGAAACGAAACTAAACGAATTTTTTGGCAGTGCACATGTCTACAAAATGGATTCTATCAAAGTATAAAGTTCATCATGCTTGTCTAGAGGACAATCTTTTGGGAGAATAGATGAAGTTGACGTTTTTAAGATCAGTGGGAACAGTCACAGGATGATTGCCCCCCTCCAGCAGTTGTCTCTGTTCAGAAAATGCTTTCTTAATTGCCAACAATACTTTATTTCCAGTGGCATAATTATTTTCAGCAGGAGACATTAAATGAGAGAAGTAAGCTCAAGGATGAAGCTGCATCTTGCTGATAAAGAATTGCTCCCACAGCAGAACCTGAAGCATCCACTTTCACATTGAAAGGCAGTTTGGGATGTGGATGTACCAATATTAATGATTGAAAGTGAAATTAAAAGTGAAATGAGTCTTTAGTTTACCAGAAGAGGCCTGAGCCTCTGGTGGCCAGGAAAAGAGCTGCCCTTTCTTTGTCATTTGAGTAAATGGTATGTTTCCCTCGAAGAAGTCCCTTATGGTTTTTTCATAAAAGTTGACAAACTGTAAAATGTTCTTAATTTTGGGGGGGTAAGCCACTCTACAACTGCTTTGATCTTATTGGGGTCCATGCTCAACCTATCTGGAGTAATGATTAAAGCTGGTAATGATTAAAATGTTCCTGTTCGATGAATCGAAAAATGTTTAAATCGATTAATCGATTAATTTAGATTAATTATAACGCACATACAGATCCAACTACATTGGCCTATACACATACAGCACAGCAATGAAGTAATAAAATGAACTAGGATCACACTAATCCAGCACGTTATTAATCTCACGTGCCACACTCAATATGGCCGCCGCTTGAGTGGGGCACGCAAGATTAATAACGTGCTGGATTAGTGTGATCCTAGTTCATTTTATTACTTCATTGCTGTGCTGTATGTGTATAGGCCAATGCCAGGGATCCCAACCTGAAATAATCAATTTCAGGGACGTGTCCCTCCTCATTTCAGGGAGGTGCCAGTGCAAAGTGCAATAGCCAATAGGAATCTAGCTATGCAATCGTATGCCTTTTTTTTTCTTTTCTGACTGACAGTCAGGCCGCGGCTCCCAATGTCAGAAAAGAAAAAAAAAAAAAACGATTGCAGGGAAAGGTTTAATCTGCTCGATTGAGCAGATTAAGCCTTTCCGGTAAAAAGTGTTTCTCTCCCGGGCGGCCGGGAGAGTTGGGATGTGTACTCACCAGTCCAATCGGCTCCATCGGGTAACGAAGGGAAGGGGGAGGGCCAACCTGTATGTGTGGTCATAAAGAGTTATGATCAGTCTACCTGCAAATGAATGATGGGTGGCAGTCATTGAGGAAGTTCGAGCTGCAGCTCAGAGACTGTGCTTACTTTCTTTACAAAGACAGCAGGTAAGGTTCTGCACCTACCATCTGTGTCTTGGAGCTTTTTCTCTCTCTAAACAAGCTAATTATTGCAATATTTCACAAGAGTAGTAGGTGGAAAACCAGAAGCATGGATATTAGGTGGGCATGGTAATCCTGTCTGCTCTTGCTTTAGAAATACAATATGGGGGGTCATAGATTTTACATATGAGCTAATTGTGATGACTAATGGCTCATATCTCTGCTGCAGGTACGGATACATAAATATATTTAAATGTAGATTTTATGGGTCTGTTATGCTGAGAAGTAATATGACATCTTTGTAAATCAGAAGTCCCCTGAACAACAATTATAGCTTAAAATCTCTTCCCATATAAAACACAAATCCCTAATGGCAGGCATAATCAACAAATACCCAATGTTCTTTTGGTAATTGCTTACTTTTTTCTATTATTTTAGAGCTTATGTCATATCAAAACTTTGCAGAAAGTAGCAGTAGACAAATTCACTCACCAGGGCCCTTTCTCATAATGACATGGAGATATTTTAATGTAGCCATCTCTCTTTGATCGATCAAATTATTTTGATCGCTCAAAGTTCTTTTGATCCGTACTCACCTCTCCGCCGGCTTCCGGGTCTTCCGTCGGAGATCCGGTGACGTCACGGACATCGACGTCACCGGACTCCTCCCCCCTTCCCCAAGTGGCTCTGTCGGCTAACGAAGGGAAGGGGGAGGAGTCCAGTGACATCCTCCCCCCTTCCCTTCGTTAGCCGACAGTGCCACTTGTGGAAGGGGGAGGAGTCCGGTGACGTCACCGGATCTCCGACGGAAAGCCCCGAAGCCAGCGGAGAGGTGAGTACGGATCACAAGAACTTTGATTGATCAAAATATTTTTGATCGATCAAAAAAATTAACGATTAATCGAGGGATTAATCGTTAATTTCCGCAGCCCTAGTAATGATGTAACCCAAGAACTGAATTTGGGTTTGTTCTAACTCATTTCTCCAATTTGATGTAAACTGATTCTTCCCCAGTTAGTCAAAGACAATGTAAAAAAGCTTGCGATGCTCCTCTAGATTATCTGAAAAGATAAGGATATTATCCACGTAGGGAATAACAAACTGATCTAAAGGATCCCAAAGCACATCATTGATAACATGTTGAAATGTTACAGGGCATTGCAAAAGTCAAATGGTATGACCAAAAATTAGAAATGACTATTAAGATACAAAGGGAATGCACAGCAGTCCTTAACCTCTTCCCGACTGATGATAAGATTATCCCATCACCATTAATCAGTTATTTAATTCTGGTGACGGGATAATCTCATCATGCGGTAACAATGAACGCTGGTCCGTGAAGGGACCAGCAGCTCATTGAGTTACTGCTGTTGATGTGTCACTTGGGGTCCGAGGCAGACCCTCAGCAGCAGATTAGGTGGTCACAGTTCTGTGATCACATTGAGAACTGATGGCTGTGATCACAGAGCTGGCAGCTGTTTGCAAATTGATGCAAAATATCCCTAAGCAGAATACTGTTTTCTACTTAGAAATGCTGAGTAACAAACCCCCTTTAGATGAAAAAATAACTCCTTAGTCCCCCCTAGTTTAAAAATAAATAAAGTTTTAACAAATGTAAATAAAAAGAAAAAAGTTTAAAAAAGTCAAAAAAGTTTTTAAAAATACCTTTAATAAAAAAAATAAGAAAATATAGTGTTGAGGAGGCTATTAAAGACAGGAGACAAACAGACCACATTCTAAAATTGTTCCACTCTAAAATTGTATTTTGTGACCTATAACTCCAAAAATAAATCGAAATCCAAGACATATGATATACCATATAAATCAGGACAAATGAAATAATGTATTATGAATTACTTTCTGTATGCTACGCTAATTATGTACACATAATGCCAAAGCTTTGAAAACATTTTTACCATTTCTTTGCATTTTTTTCTTTTTTCTTTAAAAAAATAAAAATTTATATATGCATATGTCACATCAAATTAACCACTTGCCGTCCGCCCGTAGTAAAAAAACGGACGGACGGCACTGCAGCATTGGCGGGTTCCGGGCATGCACGGGCAGAAAAGACCCGACCAATGCATACACCCGTTACCGGGTGTTTCGCATATAGGCGATCAGTGGCGTTCAGCGGCTCCATAGCCCGTCGATCGTCTATATGTGCTCGTTCGCGGCCAACCGCGGATGTCAACTGGTTAAAGCCCATTTTGTCCTTTAAAAACTGTATTTAATATGTGTAAGTGCAATGAATGAGGACAAATCTAAGAATGTATTAATTACTTTCTGTTAGCTACACTAATTATGCACACATTATTATTATTTCAAAACCGTGAAAAAAATATTTTTTCCTGTTTTTCCATTTCTATATGCACATGTCACATCAACAAAATAAGACAGTTCAGTATACATGTATTTTCTTCTTGAATTAACAGTAAGTTGGACTAAGTAATGGGGTTTATTTGTTCAGTCACTTTAACATCAGTTGAAGCAATTTTTGCTGCAATTGTCACCCTCCATAGCAAATATTCCCCCAAGTCGCTCACTCAAAATGCAGCTTTCAACTGCACTGATGGGGTACCACCATGGGTGACCCTAGTCTCAGAGCAAAAATGTATATATATATATAATTATTATACAGGATTTATATAGCGCCAATAGTTTGCACAGCGCTTTACAATATAAGAAAGACATTACAGTCACAATACAATTCAAGACAAGGTGGTAAGGGGGGCCCTGCCCATGAGGGCTTACAATCTAAAAGATATTAGCAAGGATTTATCAGGAGCTGCTTTGTTAATGGCACTTATCGGCAAGCTACCTTTGAAATCCCTAGGGGTTATCATTTTTGCTATTTTCAACTGCACCATGCCATACAAACAGTGTAATCTTATAAAGGTCTGCCATATTATAGAAACACTTATAATAAGAAAAACATCCATGCTGAAATGTATAACTCAAATGTGAAGCTGCCAATACTCCATGAATGTGTTAGGGCAAACAAAAATAACAACAGGTCAATATCCAAGGACCTCCACCATGCTTCTCTCACCTTATTGTTGGACCTAGTTTTCTCACTCAGGTCTAAGTGTGCTTGTTTCCCTTCTCAGGGGAATAAATGGAATGATGTTGCTCTTGTAGTATGGCCAATCATGCAGGACGTAACTCGCAAGGAAAAAAACATATAACAGTATCATAGTGCTACCCATATTTAAAATGCTTTCACATACTTGGAGCTCATAATACTTAGGTGGTATTGGGAGTCCTGAAACAACAAGAAAATATTTTCTACACCACTACACCACCAGCCTGAACCACTGACACAAGGCAAAGTGAATCAATGTGTATACCAAACTTAGTCCTACTATGTCCTAGAGAAAAAAATTAATTAGATCAAGCAATGTTTTTCCAATGTTTTAAGGGATCTCGTGCTTGTTGATGTTTCATTTCATTTCTGCCACCTTTCCTCCATTCATTAAGGAGTAAACTCCTGAGACTGTAATATCTGAAAATTCTTGAAGGGCAGCTGTTCTGAAATACTACCAGGTTTGACACCAACTATCATTCCACAGTCAAAGTCATGTAAGCAAACAAACCTATCTTTGTATCAGCATGCTTTTATATTGAGTTATGCTGTAGCTACATGATTTTTTTGTGTAGCAAACTAATAAGCACTAACAAGCAGATGTACCTAATAAAGCGACTAGAACAAGTAGTCAATGTGGTTCCAACAGATCATAGCCTCAGTAAATATCTGTGTTAAAGTAAAGACACTCTCTGGACTTTAAAAGAATAAGTATAAAAGCTGGTACATTTTGTCTGAATGGACATTTAAGTATTATGTGCATTGAAATATAAAAGCAAGATAATCTGCAATGTACCAACTTCTTATTTCTGGGAAAATTAGCATTTGCTAAATTCAGGATTCCAGATAAGGATTTGTAGGAGCCTTTGACAAATGCATATGAATACATTAATGAGAACAAAAATGCAATTTACTAATTCATCTAATCACATGATTGTCACATTTCTTAGTTCATCCACAAATATTCAGATTTTTTTTAAGGTCCATACAAGCCATATGCTAGAAGAGGTTTAAGCAAAATTTTCCCTTGTTAACTAATCATCCTCAGATGCCGTAACGTAGCTACAAGGAGTGCCAATATAGTATATATTTGTGGGTATTTATTATTTTATGCTGGGTCATGAGAGCTTTTTTGATAGCTCCATGTTAAGACATCCTTACAGGCTGTATAGCTACTTTTCAGTACAAGCTTCTTTGCTTTAACTTTATAACATAAAACTAATTTAAATTCTTTGCACAAGAGTAAACTCCCCTAAAAATCTTAAAAGGCAAAAGTGACACTTGATATATAATGTACTCTGGATTTCTACTTTCTTTCCAGAGTTTGTGAGTGAAATTAACAGATGACTGGAATAAAGTACGTAGTTCATTAAATTAAAAAGTAAAAGTTCAACTTAATGAGGAAGAAAGTCTTGACATACTTTGGTCAGACAATAAATGTTCACATCACAGTAAAGAACAAATGGTTTTCTACATATGAGATCTTTTCTTTGTGAGTAGAGATATTGCTTTATATGTGTTAAATGTTCATAGTGAAGCTACAAAGGTAGGGGCTTCAGTACCACTTTTGGACTCCTTTTTTTCTTCAGCACTGCTGCACTTTGCCCTATGCCCCTACCACTCTGTTGCCATCTAGATTTACTACTACAGGTAAGGAAACACTGCTGTGGTTAATTTTTTAGACAAAACTTCTCACATTTTCATTCAACCTCTGTTTTAAACCCTAATAGTTAGACAGTGTCATTATTTTTGCAGGCTAGCTGGTATGTGCACTGGGAAATATTTGCTTTTGTACTGTGTACACTTCCATGTGCACCTTGCATTACAGCTGGTTATGAATTGATGAGTGTGTTTGTCATTTGTTTCACAAGATGAAGGAAATAATACGTGAAAAGCAGGTAAATGTTCTCTCTGCATTTTATAGCGATCCTGTCACTGGCATAATCTCACCAAGGACAGAATTGCAAATGTGACATAAGCCTTACAGTACAGAAGAACCGATTGCAGCACACTGTGTCACTAAACCTTATGAAGACTGCATCCTCTTATACTACAAGTCCATGGTCACTACAACAGTCATGAACCTTCAGTAGAGCGATGGCCAAGACTCTGGCAATTAATGAATAGCTGTGATTGGCAGCTGTCAGGCCACATTACTGAGTATATAACTTTATATTGTTTATTTTATGATTAAGCATTTTTTACAATGGAATATCTTCTTTTATTATAACTTGGGATTCAGGATCAAGGTTTTTGCTCGCCCTCTTATACAACCTCCACTGGCACAGAACCACCATTCACTACATCATAAATATTAATTTATTTTTGTGATGAAGCTTCCAAATAACTGAACATTGGATGACTTTTGAACTGGACTACTCAAGGATGGGCAAATGACAACCCTAGACTGAAAAATTATGTCTCTTACAGGGGACTACCTGTTATTGGAAGATATACATACACAGGGGTCTATTCACTAAGCTGCCATAGGCAGTCGAGTGAAAGACCGACCTGAAGTGAAGTGAGCCGAATGCTGTACGGCTATTCACTTCAGGCTGGTACGGCTGATTTCAGCCGTATATCGGCTAAAATCAGCCATACATCGGGTGGCTTTGCTGGCTTCGGCTGTTCTGCTCAGTCTCTCTGTGGGACCGAGCAGAACAGAAAAACAGTTAAAAAAGTCGAAAAATACAAATAGAAAATGATTGTGCGGAGCTAGCAATGACAGATAGTTCCGCCCAACAGTTTTCTATTGGCCGGCAGTTCTGCTGCCGTCAAAAAAAAGAAAAAAAAAGCCTAACTCTATCGGGTGCTCCGGGAGTCCCCCGCTCCCGGCCGACAAGGAGAGAAACACTGCTTTTTCTTCTTTTTTCTTATTCTGACACGGATAATAGCAAACTAGCATTGTACCCGCCCTCTGCTGATGTCAATCAGTAGTGAACCTGATGGAGAATTGCAGCAGAGGGCGGGTGCAATGCTAGTTTGCTATTGGCTATTGCAAATTGAAATAGCCAATAGGAATCTAGCAATGCATTCCTATGGCCAAAAATGTTTTAATTTTTTTTTTCTATTCTGACACGGCTCCGTAGAAAAAGCACTGTTTCTCTCCTTGGCGGCCGAGATCGGGAGACTCCCGGAGCGACAGGGAGAGTTTGCTGTCTGGAGATCAGTGTCCCTGGTTAGCTGGTAACCAGGGACGCTGATCTCTCTGCAAGTGGCCGGAGCCAGCCGTAACATCATGGCTGGCTCTGCCCAGCTGTCAGAAGCAGGCTGTCGGCCGGTCAATGGGGCTCGGCCAGCTTTGGCTTTCAGCTCGGCTCAGCCGAGCCGAGGCATATGCCTGCGGCTCCACTGAGCCGCTCGGCCAAGTTCTGGAGCTGTACGGGCTATAGTGAATAGCCCCTGCAGCAGCCCTTTGGTTCTACTGAACCGAAGGGGTCCTGAGGCCGAAGCTAGCCAAAGGATCGGCCGAAGCTACGGCTAGATCCTTGGGCTGCTTCGTGAATAGACCCCCACAGTGTTGTCACAGAGGAGAAAGTTACACAGAATGCCACATGTCACTGGAGAAGAGACACCTTCTGTCACAGGAAAAAAATATCACACAGAATGTAATGAGTGATGGGAATAAAACCATGCAAAGGACATCAGGTATCATGAGCATAAGTCATGCACAATGCCATGACATCAGTTACTGGAGAAAACACTTTACTAAGCTGCAACATATGTGTTTATTGTTATAGCAATCATTAATGTCAGCAATGTGATTTCCATTTCCAGCTCTTGTTGTCTGTCATCACTGAAAATAATGGTTGCTGTGGCAAATATCAAATATAATAACTTGAATTAACTTTAAAAGTGTATCCAAACCCAAGAACAGAAATTGTAGGATCCTGCAGCTTACTATTCCTTAGATGTGGTGGCGATAACACAGCAGGGTGCACAGAACAGCATTAGATTTCTAGCAGAATCAATACTTTTTTTGCTCTTATCAAACAGATATAACAAAACACTTTCAATGGTATACTTAAAGTGACATTAAAATAATATTTCCCCCCTAATGCTGCTGTAAGCACTTATCTTGTTTGATGCCTCTTGATGCGATCATCGTTTTCCTTCCACTCGTTTCCGACAGTACCTCCAATGCTGGTGCCGGTCTCTGATCCAGCGCAAACTCCTCATGTCCCACGGAGTCTGTCTGGCATGCCTGCTCCCAGCTGCGTCCATTTACTGTTATTTTCTCTTCCCTCTACTGCGCCTGCACAAATCCTCCTTCACAGCCATTCGGGAGTCGGGAGTCAGGAGTTCTCCAGCCTGGAGCGATTGGTGCTGACGGGTAAGTAATTAGGTACTACTTTTTTTTTAAATCATAGGGCATTTGGGAAGTTCCTCCAAATTTGGTGAATGAGGGAAAACGCTGCTGACCTCATTATCCAATCATGTGCAAGCAATATATTGGTTTTTTTTTCTTACTCATGATGGGGTATTCTTTGCAAAGTTAAATTTTACTTCATCCACCAAGGAGGAGAGAGCAGAGTGACAGAGAGAAATGCTCATCATGCTGCTTTTCCTTTTACTGTGCAATCAAGGGTTGGGGAGGCACAATGTTACTTAACTGTAATAAAGAAATGTCTGGTCCCCTGCCTTGCCAGACTGGGCTGTGCAGCATGGCAGAGCTGTGTACATTTCAGTACTGGATAGAGAGAAATACAAATCCTTTGGGAGGTAAAACAGCTGCCTTCCATGTATTTTATCTGTGCATTTACCGATTTTTCCTTGAATTCATCTTTAAACCCTTTTTCAACAGAAAACACTGTTGCTCTAATTTCTTAAAAACTGTTAGATAAGTTATACTTTAATTCACTTGTGTCTAACTAAAAGTCCATTTAAAACTACATGTCAATCTTAGACTACCCTGTGCCACAGGGTGACAATGCAATTTTGTCACCCTAAAGCAGGAAGTGGAAAAAAATTGCTCTACCGGCTGAAAAGTGGCAATACCCCAAAAAGAGGTTTAACTGGAAAGGGAACAGTGGCAATAACTACAATATTATGACTGTGGCTGGGAGTGCATTGGAGAGGAGGATTCACAGGAGTAGTGGCACGGATGGCGGCAGCCTGCCATAGCAAGGGTTAAGATAAGTATTAGGCTAGGCTCACCCCTGCACTACACCGCACGACACCCGGGTACGTGCTCCCCAGGATTGCACGGTCCGGCATAATGCAGGCAGCAATTGCCGTGTGGCCCCATTGATTTCAATGGGGTGACATCCGTGCGGCAATCGAAGAAAAAAAGTACATGCACCTTTTTTGTGATACACGACGTGTGATACGCCCGGTGCGACTGGGGTACCATTAGGAAATAATGGCACCCACAGCGCGATTGGTTCACACCTTGGCCACTCCTGACCGTGCGGCAATCTGCGTGGAATCGTGCATGATTGCCGTGCTGTGAGGTGTCGCCTAGGTGTGAACCTAGCCTCACTGCCTATCACTGCACCCCTAATGAGTACCGTATATACTCGAGTATAAGCCGAGATTTTCAGCCCATTTCTTTGGGTGAAAAGTGCCCCCCTCGGCTTATACTACCTTGCAACGTGAGAAGGGGAGGGGGGACACTTGCAAGGGTTTTTTTAATCTTGTGTCTGGAGTTGGGTACTGAGTTCCAAAGAGATGTATCTCTTTGTCTCTGTCAACATCCTAGTGTATGTTTTAAATCTACTGTTTTACTGTTTTCAGTAGTATTCTCTGTTTAAAGCTTTTATTTCTGTTTGAGCTGTAAAACTGATCTTTGTCCTTGGGACTTATTTTTTCTTTTTTAGTGGGCCCTAAGGAAAGGAAATCTGTCAAGCCTTAGTAAGGTTAAATGGTTGGTGGTACTTTGCTTGATTGTGTATCAGCTAAGTAAATATTGAGCTTGCAAATGTCCAGTGAAGTACCTATTGTGGCAGGAACTTTCAATCACCATACACTTTAAAAAAAAAAACAATGCTATAGTAATAAAATGTAGATATAATGTCTTTATTTCAATGTTATTGATTCTGAAATACTGTTTTAAAGGACCTTGGTGTCCTGGTGTTAAAATGTGAATAATGATTTTCTGTTCAATTGTTTTTCCTGTGCTCTGTTTTTTCCACAGATTAATTAAATATCCATTCAATATTTCACCCAGAAAGAAAATATGTTTATTTTACAATATCTATCTATCTATCTATCTATCTATCTATCTATCTATCTATCTATCTATCTATCTATCTATTGTTGCCATATAAAGTTTTGCTTGTGTAATATATTAATTAGATAATATAATATATATATTTGACTGCATCTATTTGCATGTTATGTGACTCTCAGTTCCTCAATTGTGTTACTTATTGTGTTACTGTGAATCTGTCTGCTTTGAAGTCCTAGCTATTGTTTTGTTTGCTTATCACATCTCACATGGGGGGTAAACAGCAACCTTATCTAAATCCTCCAATCAGTTTACACCCAATTTACATTTGGTAGGCAGTGTACAGAAAAGAGGGTATATAAGGTATTGTTAGCAAGCCACGTGCTCTCTTTTTACCTGGGACACAAAGGCATTCAGTATGAACAGGCGAGAAGCTGAGAGGTAAAGCTCCACCACACTTGTACATTGTCTTGTAAATATTGTTGTGTGTGTTATTTGTAAATATGTAACCCTACCAATAAATGTGCATTGCTGATGGAACTACTTCTTTTGTCTAAGAATCCTCAGATCTAGGGGTGTTTATGTGAATATTATTGTAGTCATTGGAATATATTTACATATCCATTTCACCTGGGTAACACTTGCTATCTGTCTATCTATCTATTTAGCTCTATAAGAAGTCCTAAAAAGAATAAACACATGGGAAGTGCACTTAAGTAGTGATGGTACAGATAATAAATCATCAGAGTACATGGTTAATATAGGAATTGTTTAACTACTGGTTTGTTCTTTGCAAGAAAATCCACCACACAAGACTCAGTAAGAACCATGTACCACTAGGAGGGACTGCAATTTTGCTCCAGTATTTTATAATCCTTTTTCTTCACCATGCACATTTTCATGTTCAAATAGTTCAAAAAGGGCAAAGAAGTTGGAAACCAAAAAGGGAGGCTTATCTAGTGCCCCCTTGTAAAAAATATAATTAAATTCCCTTAAATATATGTATGGTGATTTGGCTATTTATTGGGCAATGGGAATTGTAGGCCAAGTTAATTTTTATTGGTTCATTCAGTATTACTTTTCCTCACTCATGGTTAATATATGGGAGAGATGAGCTGCTGTAATGTGATAGATCAGGTTTGTTTTAACTCTCACACTTGCAAATCCGAGTGGTTTTCAACATTTTACTATAATTGATAATGAGGACTTTGAAATTGAGAGACATTGAAAGATTGGGAAACTATCCATTTCCCAGTATGTCTGTGAAGGTTCTAATTTATCCAGGTCATGGTATATCTGTAAAAAATAAGTCAAGGCAACTGGACTTGCTGTATTTTTCTTGAAGATGTTTCACTGGTCATCCAACCAGCTTTCTCAATTGAGAAAGCTGGTTGGATGACCAGTGAAACATCTTAATTCAAGAAAAATACAGCAAGCCCAGTTGCCTTGACTTATTTTTTACAGATATCCATTTCCCAATAACACAGCTTTTCCATTGCACTTCAGAATAATGTGACAATAATTGGCGCTTAACATATCTGATGCTAGATCTGGGATTGATAGTATTCCCCTGTTCTGTCCTTTTAATTGTCTCATCACACTACAGTTTGGTGTCCTAAATCGTGCTCAAGTCTGTATCTTCACCCAACAGTACTAAAGTAAGGTGAAGACATGGATCTCATATAAAAGGTGGATTCTGAATTTGTCAAGGAATGATAGTACCACTAATTTTCTGTAAATGGTACTGAAAAAAACCTATTTGGTATAAAATAAATGAATTGGCCTAACATCAGAGGTATGGCATATGTCCATCAAATGCAGGAGGACAGGAGGACTTGAAACAGGACCGAGGGACTTATAGTTGAACAGGAGGACTTTGAAGATATCACAAAATTGAAAGAACTCTTTCTGAAATCACATTTTCATCTTTAAGAAGACTAATTTCAGTCAATGCTAATTCCACATTTTTCAAAACCTCCCTCTGCCCCATGACCATGTTAAGATTTTGTGACTACTTCAGCTCCAAATACCTAAATTTCTGCACAAAAGTCCAAGTGTGGGTCTCAGGTACCATAGACATTCTTGTCACTAAGATTTTAAAAGGGAGGAGATAAAGTCCAATTTCAGTGAAAAAGAGCACCAGCAAGGCTACAATTTTTGTATTTTAATGGGACTGGAATGTGCTGCCTTACTATCAGGGCTGATTGGCCACAATTCCATGGCCAGGAAAGCTGCTGGCTTTAAAGCAACAGAAAAAAGTGCAGCGGGCAGTTTATATTGGAAGGTGGCAGCTATTTACAGGAAAGGAAGTCAGTGTAGACTTCAACTTTCCTAGCTAACTACTAACACTATTGATACTATTGAATGTTCCCACTCCCTATTTTTTCAGGTCTTTATATAGGAGAGTGCTTATTCACCTAATCCCTCCTTACTGGCAATTGCATACCGAAAGCTGCTGCTTTGTTTAGAGGGGAACTAGGTAGGCCTAACAATGTACCAAAAAATACACATATTGCAGTATTATTGGTGCAAATAGTAGTGCACAAATAAAAATAACAAAGGGTTATCCACAACAGGTCAATCCTCCTGGTCCATCGCAAGGTCTATGTTAAGCAGACTGGCTTTTCAATGTCTCTTTAGAAGCTTATTTTATATACTCAAGTTGAGTTGAACCCATGAGATTCTGTTTGCTAATTCCTATATCTCACATAAAATCTAAATATTATTTGCCAGGAACACAGTGGAGCTGAATTATTAAAGGGTATGTATGGTCAAAAACTAAAAATAAATATGCAAATATGCATAAATATGCATTTCTATAGTGAATTTCTGTAAGTTCTATACCACTCCTGATAACAATATCAATCTAGAAGTTTGTAAACTTACTTATTGAAGAAACTCATAGGATGAGGATGAGTATTCCACAATTTACAGGCACAATTTAATTTAGCCCTGTGAATATACACTTCCTTGTGTCACAACTCAGAGCCTTTCTTCTGAACTACAACTCAATGTCTGAACAATGTAACATTTTCATTGCTTGCTGAAAGAAATGCATTATGGGCTATGTAGTCTTGAGAAATCAAGATTGCATTACATCAAGCAGCATAGAAAGAGATGCAAAGCACAGTGGGAACCCAGGAAGTTTTTAAATGTGGTGGGCAGACAAAAGACAGCATACATTTTTTTTAAATAAGCTTTGATTGTATTATCAAAAACAACTATAGTATGTGTTCCTATGATGCTGATGTTATAACAGAATATTATATGCCGTGACTTTAGAACCACTTTAAGTAGTAGTAAAACTCACCTTACAATATAGGAATTTCCATCTCACATTCATATTAAACTCAGTTTACCTGGGCTAACTGAACATTCCTCATCATTAGTAAATGAATCCCAATATCTTCTAGTATGTCCAAATGGTCTCTAAATTGTGTATATTGCATGGATATACATGTTTCTGGGATTATGCCTAACATATAAGTAAGCATAGTGCAGTAGCAAATATATTTGTTTAAAAAAAAGTTAATACTTCAGTTAATTGTACACCTGCATGACTCTTTCTAAAAAGAAACGGTGGTATGTTCTCCTATCACATTTCTTTTTTTCTAAAAACCAAAGAACCATTGTTTGGCTCCACCGTTATTAGATGACCTGCTTCAAATACTAAACCTGTTGTCTAAGACCAGCAGAAACTTCTTAGTGCAATTGTATACTGCAACATTCCTGAACTCATTGAAAGGGATCAGTTCAGCTTGGTGCTGGTGCATAGGACAGAAGGATCTCTGTTGAGAATATAGAAATTTTAAAGAAAGACACAAACATAAATAGTTTATAAATTATATAGCATGGATACGATAAAACAGGAAAATTATGCTCTTTTACATGATGAATCTGACTTGGAAGACTTTTATAAAAGTGATGCTTCGGAGATTAAGCCTCATGGGTGAGTAGACTACTACACTATTGTCTATATATTTGTTTACTACTGCTATGAATAAACATGCATATCTCGCAAAAGTATATTTATATGTAAATCAATTCTTCTAGTATTAATAAAACATGTCAAATTATTGGTTTATTGCATGTATTATGTTTTACCCAGAAATAATATTTTTTTTAATGTATGTATATACTATGTGTAAAATCATGTGTTGGTAATTTAAAATGGAATATTACACTTTTGTATGTATTTTTATATATTTTGAAGAATCATATAGTAGGTCACTCAGAGCAGACAATGAAAACATATTTTAATCTTTATAAACACATACCTTTATGTGCAAAAGTTTCTTCAGTTTGCGATAAAATTTATGGCCATTACTTGCTTAGGGTTTACTATTGCTTCTGACTTAGCAATGATACAATATTCAAAAATCATTTCTTTATACAGTGTCATGCCTACAGATTAAAATACTACACACTGAAAGTTCTACAAGGTTTTGATGACCTTAGCCCTGGTTCTTCTGCTAGTCAAATGCTTTTTACACTGACCATTAATATTTAATATTTCTCAAAGTACTATAAACCCTGCCATGAACACACTCTTATTAAATCAATATTTTTTTTTACTTTGCCCTTGAAATTAAGGCTTGCTGTGTAAGGAAGGACATGCTCCCATATACTTAACAGTGAAACTGTCTATGCTAACTAAGGTTTTTAAGGCTTCTTGAACAAAACATGTACATTAAGCAGTTTTTAAATGAATTAAAAGTGAGCTTGGAGTTCTCCACAAAATTAGATATTTGTACATAAATCTGAAAAAGCAGTTACATTTTAAGCTGAAAACTTGATTTCTTAATAAAGCACACATTACATCAGTGTTTCAATTAAATCCTTTCAAACAAACTCTTTAAAGATATGTTTAAACTTCAGCGTTAACCTATCAGTACAAAATACCTTAATTGCCATTTCTTGTGTCCTCTAAAAATTCAATTTTACTTTGCTTTATATCTAGATGTTTTGAGCCATCAATAATGAACAAGTCGCTGGAAAGTATGCACACTTTCTTTGATCAGTGACTGATAGGGGGGAATTTATCAAAAGTGGAGCAGACAGAATTTGGAGCAATTGTCCATGACAACCAATCAGCAACTCTCTTTAGTTCGTTCAGTTAAGGTTTAAAAATTAAAGATAGAAGCTGATTGGTGGCCATGGGCAACTGCTCCAGATTCTGTCTGCCTTAGTTTTTATAAATACTACTCATAGTGTTCAAACAAGGGAGTGTAGCAGATAAGTAACATTTTCATGAGGGGATATCACCAATGGCAGCCCTCAGGTTTCTTTCATGACAGGTCTACTTGAAATAATTGTTAATTCGAAGCAATCAATGTTATATTAATAGGGACATCCATTCCCTGATCTCCTATGCACAAAAGTAAACCCGGAAGTGCTCAGCTCTGAGTATTCTCAGTTTCAGAGCTGTCAAAATCCTGGCCTCATTTGCTAAATCACAGAGCTGTCAAAATGCCTAATTTGCTAAATTACCTCATGTAGCTTTTGAGGGCACAAACTAAAATGAACTGTATATTTTTCTCATTAAAATAAAAGGAATGTTGTACAGGCAGCATAGACAGTATTTCAACAATCTATTGTAGTCCTAATTCAGTCAATTATATACCTCACGCAGCATTGAGAACAAATAAAAACTATAATGTGTATATTTTTCACATTACAATAGAAGCAATTTTGTTCAGCCTACCTATGCAGTATTTCAATAATCTCTTGTAGGCCTCATTTGCTAAATCGCATCCCTCGTGCAGCTTTTGTGGACAAACAACATTATAAAGTAGATGTGCACAGAATAAAAATTAGTTTCGGATTAAACAAATGAATACTAAAAACATTTTTATTTGTTTCATTATGAAACACATTTTATGCTGTTTCTGATTAGCAGACAATGAGCCTCTGAATCCGAAACCGTACATTGAAAGTGAAGAACACCGCTCATTCTGCAGTTTCAATGTGCGGTTTCAGATTCACCATCTTGGTTTATATCTTGGTATACAGCAAGATGACGGTGCCCAAACATGCTTATGATGTCATCCGACACTGTGCAGCGTCATTTCACGTCATATGCTCTGCCTCCAAGATGGCAGCACGCATGCGCAGACTGCGCCAGCAGTTAATATGGCTGTGAGTTCTGCAAATGAATATATATATTTGGGCATACAATACATTTGTTATTTCAGATTCAGACAAACCGCCAAAACAACTGAATTTCGTTGATTTGTAGGTTCATCCAAATCTGAATGCACATGTCTATTTTAAAGTGTAGTTTTTTCACATTAAAATAAAAAGTATATTGTACCCACTTCATAGGAAATATTGTAAAATTCTCCTGCAGGCTTCATTTGCTAAACTTCATACCTCATGCAGCTTTTGAGGACAAAAACACTATAAAGTGTGCATTTTTCACATTAAAATAGAAGGGATATTATATTGTACAGACTGCATGGGAAGTATTTCAACAATGTATTGCATTCTTTATTAGCTACATTACATACCTCATGCAGCTTTTGGGGACAAAAAAAACACTTGTAGGCCTTATTTGCTAAATCACATACCTTATGAGCTTTTGAGGACCCAAAAAACACTATAATGTGTATATTTTTCATATTAGAAATAAGAAATTGTGTATAGTCTCTACAGACATTATTTCATCAATGTTTTGTAGGCTGCATTTTGAAAATGACATGCCACATACAGTTTATCAGCCCCAAAATCCACATTTAAGTATATATATAAATATTTCAGAGGAAAAAAAAAAGAATAAATATGTTACTGACTCAGTAGAAACAACAGTCAGCCTTTATCCAAAAATCAACATGACAGTGTATTGTAAAAGAACACATTGAAAATAGTGTAGGGAGTCTATACAAACTATTTTAGCCCTTGCACTAGGTCACATCTTGTACCAGTGAGACAACAGCCAGTTTGTAATCCACAGATCAACATTAGAGTGTATTATTTCAAAGAATAAAACCAAAAAATATTGTACTAACACCATACAGAGTATTTATGCACTTTTACTAGGGCATTTTTTCATAGGAGACTCTAGGCAGCTTTTAATGAAGATCAACTTTAGAGTGTAATTATTTCAGAGTACAAACCTAGCAAAATATTGTCCCCATGCATGAGGAGAGACTATGCTGGTTTTCATCAAGAAATCACAACTAGAGATAATAGCCACACATTTTGTGGGGGATAGGTTATTAACAAACAGGCACAAAGCACAATTTATCTTGTAGCAAATACTATGAATTTTGCAGCTGAAGACCAGCCGTGGAAACATTATGGGTGGCACCTGGAAAGTTCCCGATCACCAGAATACAGTGAAAACTTTGAGGTTAAAAGCAGCTTTCATCCTACTGAAAAAATAAAAAAATTGTGCAGCTGAAGCCCAGCTATGGAAGATTATGTGTGGCACCTTTGTATGCTAGAGCACCAAAATAGGGGTGTAGAGGCAGCACAAGGTGGTAATGGTAGGGAGGCAGCAGCGGTGGCAGGAGATGGTAATGGTGGCAGGCCAGCAGCAGTGAAAGTAGCTGATAATGTGGCAAGACCTGATAATGGTAGCAGGCAAGCAGCAGTAGCAGGAGATATGTATGGTGTTAAGCCTTCAGTAGTAGAAGGAGCACAAGTCAGCAGCCATGGCAGGAGATGGTAATGTTGTAGGCCAGCAGTGGTGGAAGATGCTGTTAATTGTGGCAAAAAGGTGCTAATGGTAGCTGTCTAGCAGCAGTGGTAGGAAATGGTAATGCTGAATAATAATGGTTGTGGGGCCATATTTAAATACAAAAAGTATTTGTTAGTTATTGTTATTATTAGTATTTTTTTTATGGATGATGGACTTGTGTCTTTTTTTAACCTGACTAACTATATAACTATGTAACTATATTACCTGCAGAGATTTTGTACACATTGCTGATCCAGGATTATTTCAGGGGATAGGTTGATACATTTTTGCTGTTAAAAAACTGCCTGCTGCACTGAATGCCATCCCTGATAGTAAACTGGTCACAGGGCAAGCCAACAGCTTATCTGCATACTGGGCAGCCACTGACCAGTGGTCCAGCCTGGGCACCTAAGAGCCTATGGGGTCCTTGATATGAATGTTGTTCACATCTGCCCTGTACCCCATGATAATCTGAAATCATATGGTTTAGAAACCACATTTGACCACTGCAAGCAGCCAGGCCTGGGTGATGTATGTTAAATAATGACTTGAAAGCATATCTGAGCTGCCACTGCTGATCCTCCTTTAGCAACCTGAGGCACATTGGCCATGAAAGGGAATCCTGCCACTCTCTGAAAAGTCAGCCAAAAGGTTCTTCCACACACCTCTTCCACATGTTTTGCTCTCTCTGGTATGGCAGCATAAGATCTGCCACTTTCCTCTTTGGGTTCCATTGGGGATCCAAAAGTGTGGGTAACCAGTAATGGTCCCTCTCATTCATGGTCTGAATTTCGGGGTCCTTGTGCAAGGCACTGCAGCATGAATAAGCCCATTCACCACAAGTTTCCTGTGACAGAGAACCCCAAATCCTTGGTATCACTAAGAACAAACATGTTCTTAATGATCTCAGCCCACCCATATACAACTCCTGGGGTTTAGGAGGAGTGAAACCTATCCCTGGAATACTACTCCATGTCCTCCTCCTCACTGCAGTCATCCAAACCCCCTTTCTCTTTGTACTCTGCCTGCTTCTGCCTCTGTTGTGAAAAAATCCTGAAGGCCCAGAGACACCAGAAATTCTACCTTTTTCTCCTGCTGCTCTGCCTCCAGTGTTGGTACCATGTAGTGTGTGCTCCAGCAGGAACACCCGAAGGATCATGTTGCTGATCCCCATCTGGTCATGGCTCCCCACTCTGTGAAACATTCATTTATGTCCAGCTCCTGCAGGTTTAAGTGCCCCAGCATAGCCAACATCGAGTCCTAGTGCGTGGGCGTATCACATATCAGGTGGTTGACAAGCAGCTTGTGTTGCCACTACATTTCAGCCATGTACACACTTCTGCCCTGTCACAGGACATCAGGAGCCAGGGTATCTAACTAGGAACTGTAGCACAATACAGCATTGAATACAGGGGGTACACTACTCATTATGTAACTCACCACACTGCAATTAATTGTAATGAAGCTCTATACAGCACTGTATATAGCACTGTGTAGCTCTGTACAGTACATAGCAATGTATAGTGATGTATAGCAACTGCCCCTATCTACTCCAATCCTCCACACACACTGACAAAAAGGCTGCTGAGAACCCTGACATTTATAGAGGGAGAGATAGCACATAAGAAAACACCCATTATTGGCCCTCCTAATCCACCTGACTACAGTTCAACGGCCAGGAAGTGCATGATTGGTAATTGGTTGCTATGGCAGTAAACAATCACATTAGTTCACTGTTTTTTGGAACTGCAAGCAATTTGATTTTGGATCGAACCCATGGTTGACCCAAACTCAAAGCTGGTCCCTAGCCTGTAGCTTTTGATACTTCAGCAGATTGAAAACAGAAAATGTGTTTTTTTGGGGATGAGTGTATTTGCCTTGTGATATGCCCCAGTAAAGCTTTGTAACTTTTGTTGCCTGCAGGGTTTCAATGTAATTTCAGGAAAAGTACTTGATCATTAATCTCCATGCAGGTGGCACTCAATAAACCAAAAGCTGTGGAGTATGAATTTTTAATATTGATTCACAAGATTATTTGACTTTGTTCTTCACGGAAACTGAATTTAGAAATGCACAGGGAAACAAAAATCAAAAGCACTTTCTAAAAGAAATTGATTGGAAGAAAAAGTTTTGTGTAAAGTGCTTATCAAGTAAATGTCCATTTGATGTGACCACTGTGCAAGCAAATACATGCATAGTATATCAACTGATTTTCTGTGTTTTTGACTGTTTGTTGCCCATCACGTACTACTTCTTGCTTAAATTAAATATTATGTATTATGTTTAATCTTTAGAAATGCAAGATTTATGGCAGAATTGCATCAATATTTTTTCATGTTATGTTTTAACATGCTAGTTGTCCTCTTTCTAGCACAACTTGGTACATGAAATAAAAAGAAATACAAATATAACTGGTTGCTCTAAAGATACCACAAGCTTTACTTGTTCTAGATTTTATTAATGAGCATAGATGTGATTTCATGCTCGCAACTTAGTAATTTTGTATAAGGCATGTGTAAATGTTAATAATAATGCTTTAATAATCATATCAACCAAGGGAATTTAGTCACACCTGGTTTACTATTTCATAAATATTAGCCGTAGTCCAGTAATCTGCCTTTATTTTTTACACCACATCAGTAGAAACTTGAACTGATTTTGCCCAAGCTACCCGCAGAATAAAAAGTTTTGTGTTGGAACTAATTTAAAATAAAAGCCCTCTAGTTAATCTTTTTACAAGTCTCCATCTTCCCCAAGCTCAATTCAAGCTGCCTTATTTTTTTTCTTTTTCTTAGTGAGCACACATTTCAGTAAAATGTTCTTCTCATTGGATTTGACTTTTGCTGACATTTACAGAACATAATCTATTTTTATATCCAGACTGATTAGCAAATAAAGTAATCCAGGCTATTATGCATATTGTCTTAGCACATTTCATTATCATAACGTCTGCTTCAGCTGCAGAGAATCATGTAATCCACATCATTGTTTTACATTTTTTATTTAATGGCACTATTCAACATTCTTGTGACCTCTCATAGCATAGTGTTTAAAATAAAAAAATATTTTTACTTTGAAGTTCAACAAATTAGATTTTTATGCATGCTACAGACCAAATACTTTTCCTGTTATAGGAAACCATTATTTAATTACAGTATGTATGGCATGGACATTAAAGAAGACAGATTTATAAAGTTTAACAAGGAGAAATGTAAGGTCTTCTGAAGGAAAACAATTATATGACTTCATGTTATAGTTATTTCCTATATATATAGAAAGCAATGCCTAAAAAAAGAATCTAGTGCAGTCACCACATCTCAGAACTTATAAACTACAATATAATAACTGTTTTGAGTTTAGATTCACTTTAATGCTTTGTAAACCTTGTTTCTATGTGCTGTTTGTAATTCTATAATGTTTCGGTGCAAAGCAGCCATATATGCTCATTTTATATACAGGATCTGGCTCCTGCTTCACTGTTTTACAAAGTAGTTGTGCTTTAGTGCTCCTTCTTACAATGCAAGACTACAGGGTTGACTTACTATAGGAGTATAGAATATTCACAATACTTACTAATCCAAACAGTCCCCATGTAATGCAGATGAAAAAATGGCAGGAATGTTTGAAGTCCAGCCTGAGTAGCCACCAAGGCTCCCTTCATTGTGAAATCTGTTACTCATACAATCACCATTTCAAAATAAAGTTTAAAAAAAATGAAAAATTGGAAGTCACAACAAGAATTACTTAAACCTAAGCACTTCAACACTAACCATTTGCTCACCAAGGTACCAACACAATCCTCCTCTTGGAAGAATGTAAAACTGTCAATTAACTAAACTTTAAGCTTTCTTTCATGTAATCCTTCAAGCACCTTTGCTGCTTTTTTTTCATATCAGCATTGATCCCAGGAAGGAGATAGAAGAACCTTAAAGCCTGCCATTTGATTTGAAACTTCTGCTCTGACAGGGATAAAATACAAGTAAATAATGAAATATCAAGTCATTCATAAACACCAGGTCTACACTATTATCAACAGTTCAAGAGTGGAGATCTAGATTATTGCAAATTCCTGTTGGTAACTGGTTCTCTTTAAAGTAATATGAATGTTTCTTAAGTTAGTTTAGTCTTTTTTTGTGTTATAAATATTTTCAGTTCCCTAGTCTCATTTACATGTTTTTTTCTGAAGGCATATTTCACAGCAAAATGTTAAATCTAAATGTCAGTACCACATCAGACTTTAAACCATCTACATTGCATTTGTTGTTACTCTGTTCATTAGGATTTATACGTGCATCACTTAATTGAGTTGAAGGAGATTTTATTGATATGTGCGTTCTGCAATCTGCTGATCTCCCTCAGGCTGGTGATTGCATGGCTTGCCAGAATAAGGGATGAAAAAATAAGAAAGATTATGGGAATGTATCAATCCATTACAATAATCTGCTTTTCACTAAGTACACCCCAAGGAATAAATAAACCCAATGAATACTTGAAAAGATGTATGCATTAAGCATACACAATGGGTAAAGAAAGGAGCAGAACATTATAAAAATGCCATTTTAAATTCAGATTCAACTTATATTATTCTTTTAGTAATTAAGAGACAAATGTACACTAAGAAGGCTGAACCTTAAAAACACCCTGGTGGTCCTCTTGAAACATGTATGCAGTTTGTTCTTTATGTGTTTTTTTTATGTATGCCTTTATGTATTTCTTTTAAATTCAACAAAAACAGTTTGGGTTTTCTCTGTGAGAACTAACAGCTAGGCACCCCAGACTTACTGTATGGGTTAGTATTTCTACAGCAAAAAGGTTGTTAGCATACAAGTCCACCGCTATGCTAGCCCACATGCCAAGCTATACCAGGTTGTTCTTGTGAAAAGAAAAAATACAGACCCACTTAAGAGCGTCAGCCCAAAGCTAAAGGGCCCTATAAAAGTTTCACACCTTCATTGTTATATCACTCCCTCCTGGTTTCCATGGGTGTGCTATACATACATTACATATAAATAAACCTCACAGCAAATGCAGAGCATGGTGATTTTTTTTTTAAAAGAAAGACCAGCATGACAACATACAATTGTAAGTATCTAATTGTAAATGTTTTAACTTATTAAAGTACAAGCTATATTGGAAAGTCAAACTAAATAAACTGTACTAGAACAGTGCAAAATTGAATTTACACTTTAAACTGTAACTGTATCCCACTTTTGCAGCTAAATTGGGATAATGCCTATTTTATATTTGTTACATGTTCCCATTCACATAGCATAAGCAAAAAAAACAAAAATGCTATTTAATATTGCTTTTACTTGGGTTATGGTTTCTTGGTTTCTTACAAGTTGACATATCAACTTACTTCTCTTTCTTTGTAACCCCAGGGGGGGCTGGGAGGGGTGAGGGGTATATATA
>NW_017306881.1:419522-429798 GCF_000935625.1 Nanorana parkeri
TATATATATAATACTGAGGTACCTCATGCCTCACATTTCACTCTCACAGAAGAAGTATGTTTAAACACAAACACAGGCCTGAAGCCCAGGCCTAGAGGGCATCACCACTCAAAAAGGCAGGCCATGTGTGCTAATTTTTTCTGCTAGAGTCATCACTGGAAAAAGGTTACACCTGAGCCTCTTGTTTTTGGTGGCTAAATTGTGCCAAAGGAAGTTCTGTGTGAGGCTTCTGGATGCTGAGACTAACCCAGCAATTACTAGCCAAAGAACTGCAGGAACCCCATGTAAGTTTTGGATATTACTCCTTCTTTGTCCTCCTATTCTATCAAATGCAAATTAAGTATTGAAAATTACATTCATTTCTGGACCTTCATTCCTTCATCGATACTAGAGTATGTAATTAGTAAAATATTAGGTATTCCTGGGAGGGTGTCATGTCCCCCTCCGATCTTTAGAAGGCCCTTCTAAAGTTTTAAGAATGTCAGGGCACTAAATGTAAGAAATCCCACTTAGACGAAAAAATCCTTTGTTATCTCTTTGCTGCTACAGCGAGGTGATATAATGGCTGCAACCTAGGGGATCATCTCACATAACCCCCCTAGCTGGACCAACATTGCGCTTTTTTCCTTAAAGTGCAATTGGAATCTTGCTTTCTATACTTGCAGTCAGGCTGCATAACAAGTGAAACATGTGTTTTTTTTTAATGCTTTAGTGATTAAAACTGATTGAAACAGGAAGCATAAGCTTTGTTGATTGGAGCCCAGTGCAGGGGGCATGTCAGACTGCTGTGTTCTGTGTGAGAATGTATGGAAAGAGAAGTAATGTAACTTCTGTGAGGTAAAAGACATAAAGAAAATAAATTTTTTTAAACTTGTAGATACATCAATGCATGAAAGGTCTATAATTTTTTATCATAGGTGTATTTTAAATGATAGGGTTCAGAATAGCAACCAAAAATCCAGAAAAAAACACATGAACTCATTTCCCCAAAGCCCCTAACAGTAAAAAAAAAAATGTTTTCAGTCTAAAACATTTATTTTAGTGCAACCTTAGTTTTAACCCATCCCTGATCTATCCAAAACTAGTAAAAATTAATTGGCTACACCTATACATATACTCTAAAAGTTGCTATAAGTTAAAAACTGTTATCCTTTAAACTTGTTTATACTCCAAGCATGTAAACATACCTTATCTTCTTTATTTTTTTATAAAAAGTTAACATCTCTAAACACTCCCCCTGGACACTGATGTATGCAGAGATCAGTGACACATGGGTAGTGTTGGAAAGACAAAGGAGTCTTTGATGTGTGGTGTGTGATTGGCAACCCAGCTTCACTTTTTCTATGCTGTGTGATAGGCAGGGGGACGAGTCTCAGTGGTCAGACTGGGGAGTTTTTGGTCACTGATTGTGTATTGATAAACTGTTTATGAGCTGAATAAATCATATTCAGCAGCAGTTTCTGTAAACAATGGCAAAGTAAACAGTTGCTTAAATAGATTGCTTCTTTGAGAGGTTTCCTCACATTTGTCCACTAACATATTACCCCAGAAAAGCTTGTGCTCTTATTGATAAGGGACAAAGGTCACAAAATCCAATATTTTATGTTTCCGATAATACAGCTTTTTGGAGAAGTGAGAATGTTATCCACCAAACTTTCTGCTCCCAATTATTCTTCATCAAAGTTTATCTTTGAGATGAGCAGCTGCTTCTTAAGATAAGTGCTCAAAGCAAATGCTGCTGACAGCGAATGAAAAGATAAAGCTCCTATTTGCATCAGGTGAAGTGTTCCATTGTTTATTTTGCAGCTTTAGAGATACTGGTCCAGATAGCTGAGATATCTTTCATTACATAAGCGACGGAATGAGAAATGGGATCATCAGCTCATTCAGTTTAAATGTGTTGCTGTTAATAAAAAACACAGCAAGACGATCCCATTACATCATTGATTTGCTGATCAAGATATGTACAGTTAATTTCAGATTAATCATTTAATAATCTTATGACATATTAGATAATGCTGAACAGTTTACATACAAATGCAGATTAAGCGCTGTTTTTTGCTTTACACAACAGCTGCAAATGTATTGTTTCATTTGCCTTAGCCTTTCCTTTGAATACATTTGTGGAGCTCATACATTTCAAACAGCAGATTGTAGATTGGATATCAGGCTCCGCCTTATAAACCTATATGATTTTTAAGTCATTGCTCGACACCAAAGAACCCAGTTTTCTGGCTTTTGTTTTATTCCCACCTACCTTGGTTATCAGGTAATTCCTCAGTTAAAAACTTTACCAATTATGATGTTAAATGTAAGCTATCCTTGCAGCCCCACTGTGGCCTCATTCACAGCACCATGATTGACGATGATGGCAGCCATCAGGGCAGGTTTTCTATAAATGTCTAAGAGCCTCCAGAGCTTTCACAAATGTTACTCTTCCATATTTTTGTTTTCAGAGATTTTGATATTATTCACCAGGAAAAGCCCTGTATTCCTTTCTCACTCTCTGCTTAAAGTTAAATTCCAGACAAACTGCTAGCTACAACATTAAAATACAGATAAAGACGTTGTTCTACCTGCAAGGGATTTGTATTCCTATCCATCTAGTAAGGAGATTTGCACAGTCCTACCAAACAATGCAGTCAGCCTGGTGCCCATATATTTCTCTACTGCCGTTAAATTATTAACTGCAATTGCATTTTGCATTACCCCAGGGGTAAGTAAAGGAGGGGCAAGAAAACACGTATCTTATGTGCATGCAGAATAATAACATTAAAGTGTAATTCCACTTTTGTAGTCAAAATAAAGAAAACCCCTCTATACATTTGTTATGCGTTCCTGTTCACACAGCATGCTGAAATATAACTTTCAATAACAATTTCTTACCTTTTAGATGTTTTGTTTAATCGGGCAAGATGGCTGATTTCAGGTTTTTCTTAGCCCTTTCACAGTTGTCTGTCCTAATGGAAAGACTTTGGACTGAAATTTGAGGATTGTGTTTATCTGATAAGCTTCATTAACATACAATGGGCAAGCCACCTCAGACCCCTCACAACCCCTCCTAACATTTCAAAGAAATGTTTGATCCTTAAAACCATAACCCAATTAAAAGCAATTTAAACTGCAAGAAGCATTTTTAGTTTTTGTTTTTTTTAGCTTATGCTATGTGAATGGAAACATGTAAAATTTTGATTCTCTAGTGCCATTACTTTCTGTGCCCATTAATAAGTAGATCTATTTTAAACAGTGAGAAAAAGTCTGTATTTGCTTGCTTGTTCTGACTAAAGGCTTGATGCCAGAGGGACAGCATAACAGCCAGGCAACTTACATTTTCAGAAAGAGTAGTCAGAAGTGTCTATCTCCATATTTGCATACATCTTCCCTTAAGCTCTTACCATTGTGAGAAAGCAGGATAATAGGATCTGGTCGTGGGCAGATGTTTTCTCCCATGGAACATTACTAGCAAAATAAATCAATGTATTTGCTATAATGTGGTTGGCAGGCACTATTAGTAGCCTGGCCGAGGAGCTGGTTGGCACTTGGTTATCTGTACATATGTTGTGGATAAACAATGCACTGTGCAGTAGCAACCAGGGAGCCAACTAAGAATATTGAAAGACATCTTGGTGCTGTAGAGCCATAAAATTAGTAATATGCTGTTGTAGAAAAAAGTTGTGCCTCCAAACTTGAAGTTGAATCATCAACGAGTTAATGCTTTGCAATTTAGCGTGTTTTATTTATTGTGCAGTTCCTTTTTTCTCTTACAAAGGGTCTTTTTTCTCAATAACTTTCATATAGTAGTATCAATTTATTAGAATACATGTTTAAATAGGAGCACTGGATCATGTAAACAATGCTTTATTTAAAACAATAATAATTCTGTATTTCAGGAAAACACACACAAGAGGATTTTCTAGTAAAGTGACATGGATGCAACCACAGTGGGCATGCCATACAGTTTTTATAATGATCCTGGTCTTGTCACAAGTTGCTTTATGTATCTTTGTTCTCAGACAAGTCATGGAAAGGAAAGCCTCAGATATGGAGAAGGCCATACTGCACAACAATACATTTGGCTTGAACAGTAAGCAGCCTTTTCTTTCCGCCTACCATACCATTTTTGTTATATGTGTTCATAATTATGAAACTACTTACATATGCAAAATGATGTCTTCACAATGTCATAGACAGGTTAAAAAAATATCCAGACCAAATATTTGCCATTTTTTTCATTACAATAAAGATCTCAATGTATCTTGAGATAGTATCTGACTGAATGCTTTAGAAACTGAAAAATAACTTATCTAGAAAAAATCCCCAAAAAACTAAAGCATCGGCTGAACAAATTTATTTTTTAATAAATTCTTCATTTCAAGATTTTTCATCTTTTTCCAACAAGTAAAAGAACAGGTATTACAGGTAATAAACAGCCTGACACAACCATAGCAGCATATTCTGTGGGTATAATGTTATCATCGTAAGCAGCTTATATGGTAGTCATCAGTCATGTAAACATTTCAAGTTCCAGTGGAAGATACACATATGGAATGGTCGCACCTACTTAGAAGTATATGGGTATCGTATAGAAACATTAAGTAGTATAAGGTGCATCTGAGATTAGAGGAAGGTGCCGCGTATCGGCGTGGGCCCGGGTGAAACTAGGGGGCCTAGCGCCAGCATCGGCTCCACCATCTTCCACTGTCGGTTATCTAAACAGGCCACAGAAATATTACCAAAAAGGAAGGGGGGATGGAGGGGGCCAGATTCTAGCTAGGGAGGGGTAGTGGTAGCCAGCATTGGCAGAAGGGGAAGAGGGGGGCAGAGCAGGTAGGAAAGAGGGGCGGTAAAGAGGTATGGAGAGAAGGAGGGTGGGAGATGAGGTTAGTGGACCAGAGGGCCAGTCGCCAGTCCCCGGGCAGCTACCGCAACACAAACTTGGCCGCATCCTCCCTCTAGGGGGGGCCTTGCAACAGAGCATGACATTCGGATGTCTGCGTAAAAGCGGTCCAATAGAACCACGTCCTGCAATGCTTAGCTTGTTGGCCTCTTCCAGACCAGACCAGGTCTTCCATTCTCTCCACCTCTCCAACTTTATGAAGCCACATGGACACTGTGGGCGTCTGGGATGATTTCCACAAAGTGAGCGGTCGGGAGAATTCAGTGGCAGGGGGTAATGTTTGAAGGAAGTGAGAGAGCTGAACGTTCCTCCAGAAGCCAAGTATGGCAGTTTTGGGATCCGACATTAAGAGTGTCCTAGTTGGCCATGAGTCATTACATATAAAGTGTTTAGCTCTGAAACAGTTAGACGATTCAAGTGATTTAAAGATCCCGTCTTCCAGTCCTGGGGTGAAGCTTGGATTCCCCAGTATCGGGAAGAGAGGGGAAGGGTGCGGTGAGATATGTAGGGTGTCGAAGACTTTTCTACATATCTTCCAGGTGGCTCCTACTGTCGGATGAGATCTGATTTCCGCTGGTACGGGTGAATTACACCAAGGGAGGCAATGTAGAGGGAACCCCCCTCCACCCCCAAGGTCCAGGATGCATTAGTAAGGTGAGGGAGGCTACCCGATGGGTCCCTGAGCTCCCTCTGCCCCCAACCCCCCGGCCGCCCATCGGGAGGTCAATGCAGAAGCCGGTTGTTCGGCCCCGTGGGGATATTCCACCAGGGGGCATCCATCCCCCCGGGTAAACGAAGGTCCCATCCAGCAACACAGCCCAGGGGGACAGCAGGCGGAGGTGGTGGGGGAGGAACCTCGCCCTCGCAAGCAGACAATCCCCCACCGTGTCCCCCAATCGGGCTCGCGACTTCGGAGGGTCATCGCCGGTCTTCTTTGTAGTGATAAAAACTTAACATCATTACCCAGCTCAAACCCGCAGATATAAACAGTATAATGAGCATCACATGGGGTGGGTCTTTCAAATAATACTAGGGTATGTCAGTAAAGAACCCACAGAAGGGGGGGAGGGCAGTTAGTTAATTTAAGGGACTCCATTGAGCAATATACATATGTAGGTACATTAGCGGAGGAATATGCGGAGAGGGCACCCCCCCGATCCACCCCCCCACAAGCGGGAGGGGGGGTCGGGGGTGAACCCCTGTTACCAGAAGGTCCAGGCAGAGCAGCATCAGGAGACCCCGATGGTAGTTCGGTAGGGTGGAGCAGTCCACAGCAACCAGTCCAACGTCCATAGCTCGCAGATCCTGGATAGAGCAGGACAGAAAAAAAAGGGGGGGGAGGGTATTTGCAGTGCATTAGGATACAGTGTGTTAATCGGGGGTGGGTGCCGAAGTGGTATCCCAGCTCAGGAACGTTACTGTGGCGGGGAGGGTCAGGCCTCACGTGTAGTCGGGGGCCCCGCGTGGGTTCCATTCCTGCGGTTCACGTTGCGTGGGCCGTCCGTTGCCCCGCCATAGGGGCGGGGGCGGCTGGGGGTAGTATTCCGTGAGGGACCGTCTCGCTTTCGGGTATGGGGTCCCGTCAGCTCCAAGGAAGGGTGAAGCCAGTCTGGTACCTCAACTCCCTCCGTCTCTAAGAAGGCAAACAGAGCAGGCAGATCTGCAGGGGTCTTCAGTGTAAATGTCATATCCTGTTTTCTAATCACGAGGTGAAACGGGAATCCCCATCTATAAGTGGCCCCTGAGCGCCACACAGTGTCTAGTAGCGGCTTCAGCAGTCGCCTCATGAGGAGGGTACGTCTGGAGAGGTCTGGGAAAAGTTGGATAGTTGCCCCATCAAAATCCAGCGTCCCTTTGCGCCACACACATTGCATGATGTTGTCTTTGGCAGCAAAGAAATGAATTCTGCATACTACGTCTCTCGGCCTGTTCGGATCCTGTGGTCTGGGGCCTAAAGATCTGTGTGCCCTGTCAATCTCAATGGGCGTACCAGGAGGGTTGTCAAGGTAGAGATTAAAGATGTCTCGGACAGTAGCTCGGAGGTCCCAGGGTAGCAAGATAGTTCAGGGACCACTGCCGTGGAGTTCTGTGGGGATGGCAGTGTGGGATCAGACCCCCATGAGTCCATGGAGTCGTTGGCAGTGTCTGTGACTAGGGGGAAAGACCAGTCTATGATTCCCTTTGAAGTGGAGGGCAGCTGTGGTGTCAGATCCCGGTGTGGCCGGGGGGGGAGAGCCATCTGGAGCTCCTTACCTCCTGGACGCGTCATGGGAGTCTGGTCTCCGGTCGGGTCCCGGGGCTCCGTCTCTGCAGGGCCGCTGACGTCATCGCGGCCTTGTGATCGCCGCCGCTGCTGAGCCCTGGGCTTCCCTGGTGTGTCCAGCCATGCTGGGGAGGTCTGGCGAGCGATCGGCCCGGTTCCCCTGCCTTCCTTCTAGACGGTGGATCGGATGGGTCCCCATACCGATCGGGGAGGAGGAGTCCGCATCGGAGGTGGCCGCCTCATAATCCAGGCCAGTCGGCGTGGAGGCTTTGCGGGCGCCGGAAAGGCCGCAGGTGCACTCGAGGAGGCCGCTCATCAGAGAGGTGGCTCGGGGAGACGAAGAGCCTTTTAAAGGCAGTTTTGGGGGTGAACTGGGATCCCTTCCCTTTCACCTTCTTTCTCATTGTGCCAGTTGCGGAGAGATGAAGGATGTTAGCTCTTTTTGTTAGAGTCGGGCCGGGAGCTCACTGGAAACACAGCTCACACGGCCATTGCCAAGCCACGCCCCCCCGGCTGAACAAATTTTACACCAATGATTGCCTTGCAAAGATTTGAAGCTCCAGGAATTAAGCAGGTACATTATTCTATTTGCATGTATATTGTTGCAATGATTGTTTTCTTATGTGGTATTTTACATATTATCAAACAACATTTTTTTCTCTGAATTGACTTTAAAATATGTTTAACAAGACAGAGTTGTTATCAGGTAATTGTGTTAAAAATATAATAAGATCATATCAGAGAAAATTAATGAAATATACAGTAGACTTGTCTATGTGAGTGCTGATAATCCAAACAATCTCCCAACATACTTTGTATCTCAGTGACTCTGATGTCCTTGGAGGTCATGGGTCTACACACACAGGTCACTGCATGTCTCTCTGCCTAGTAGATTTTTCATTTCCTAATGATTCAGACCTGGTAAGTGAGAGACATTGAGGGGAATTTATCAAAACTGGAGCAGACAAAATCTGCACGGCAGCTAATCAGCTTTTCTGTCTTATTTTCAAATCTTACCTGAGCAAACTGAAGAGAGAAGCTGATTGGTTGCCATGGTCAACTGCTCCAGATTCTGACTGCTCAAGTTTTGATAAATTCCCCCCATTGGGTCAGTTCTGTCAGTTCTGAAGGGAATTTTAGGTTGGGAAGGCTCCTACTATTGGGAGTGTGTGATTAAACACTGTGTGCATGTTGATGCAGTACCTGTAGCTTTTAGAAATAAAATGTTTTTTCAGTATTTAAGCATGACCCTCAAACCACCTCCATATTTCTGTCACACCCAAAAGCACAGTACTTTTGTTATAATACCTTAGATAGGATCAGATGAAACAAACAATTGAAATGTAATTTACCCTAAGAGCACTATATATTCATTTCAATTCAATGATGCATGAATAAAGCAATAATATATATATATATATATAACACTATTACAATATCAGAATTATGATTTATATCTAATTTCAATACCTCAAATCGATAGATATGTCCTTTAATAATTTAAGACTTCTGTACCTTACAGATAATAGAAGCAGCCCGAAACATGAGGATGGAACCCATTTGGTAAGAATATATAGTTTAATCATTGCTATAATGTTGGTGCTTAGTACATATTAGAAGTAGGTGTAAATAGGAATTGAATCCTTTCTAGTTTGTTGAAGTACTGAGTATCATAATCAACTGCCATATAATAGAATACAATTCAATACAATACTGTTTTCACCTTATTTCATCCGTTGTTGCATATCAGTAGTACTTATCTCCCATAGCTTCTTTGCAACAACTTTCTGTCTACAAGCTGAAGGTTTCTTTAAACGCTTCAAGAAAGCTACTTGAAGCTGGCTATTAATGCTTTGTAAAAACTCACCATACACACTGCTCTTATAGAAGCTGAACCCTATGGTCAATCTGGTGAAGGATAAAAGGTTGAGGCTGATATGACAAAGGAGCTAAATAAATTGTGTGATTATTCACTTCGTTTATCCAGTCCTGTAAAAAGCAAATTCATGTTTACTTATTCATCTGCTCATGATTGGGTATGCAAAGTAAACAATAATTTTCTTTTCAAATACCACACTATTCACACTATTTATTGTGTCAAGATTCTTAACTCCTTTAGTAAACCAGCCCACACATAGCAAAGTTAATTTAGCAAAATTAATGTTCACTTAGCTTAGTGAATAAGCTGTAAATGCCATGTCAACCATCCAATTATGTGTAGACTGTTTTTTAATTACCAATCACATATGATTGGGTTTTCATGAAATAGTTTCACCTTACTAAGCTAAGAGAACATTCTCTTCACCTTTTGTATATTAACCTCTTTAGAGGTGTGCACGCAATTTATTTATTTGCTGTTTAGAGAATCCCTTCAATTTTTGGGATATAGGAGTCGATTTAGTATATTAGCAATTAGGTTTGTATCCTTCTTTGAATTTATTTTTTCAGCCAGAGGAAATGTAAGTGTGTTGCTAAGGATAGTTGAATTACATAGAAAATAAACATGTCTTAATTGAAATGTAGAAATTGAGGAAAGGGTGATTAGAAGAATGGAACATGTTGACCTTTTTTTTTTACAAGATTTCAGATTTTTCTATTATTATTATTACGTTTTTTTGCATAGAGTGAAAAACCCAAGACAGAACATTTACAGACTCAAAATTATAACATGGATCCAGATGTTCTGAGTAAGGTTCATTCATTGGAAACTGTAAGTGACTTCAACATGTACTTGTAAATCGTTAGCTAATCTCCAACTCTAGTGCAGTAAAGGTTGTTATCACTAAAAATAAAATCCAATGTTTCATAATACTGCAAATGATTTGGAAGGCTATTTACAAAAACTGGATAAACAAGTTATTTTCCAAACTTCAGACCTTGTCTACTGTATGTCAGGGCTTCCTAAAGTGTGGGGTCACGCAAGTAGTACCTTCCTGAGCACGTGCCTGCAGGAAGGTTTTTTCAGGGGCGGAGCTTTCTTTAACCCAGCAGAAGCGGAGCACAGCTGCTGAAGGTAAAGGTAAGGAGTTGGGGGGAGTTGGGGCGGAGGAGAGAGACACTGACTGACGCTGGGAGGGAGAGGAGGAAAGAGACACTGACCGATGCTCGGGATGCGG
>NW_017306881.1:429915-445267 GCF_000935625.1 Nanorana parkeri
GGAGAGGATGAGAGAGACACTGAGCGACACTAGGGGGCACAAGGGGAAAAAGAAGACTACTAAGGCCTGGGCTATATTAACCAGTTAGGTTTACCTCTTCATTCTCTATGAAAATGAAATAAGAAAGGTGTAAGGTTACTGTAGGTAGGTTCCCACGAAAAACTTGCTTTTCTCACATGATATAAACAGGCCCTAATGTAGCCATTATTACTAGAAAATTAAAGATATAAGGTAGAACCTGCATAAATGTCTAATTTTAGCACAGTATGCTGTTTATTGCTCATGACTTATTTATACATCTGTTGAGCTAAATCCCTTTCATATTTAATTAATTATGCATAAATACATTTTTGACATGCCACAATTTACAGCATCAGTATATTTTTTTCAGACAAACTCCACCTTTTATCATTTAATAAACAGTTTTTTTTAGCTCCAGGCAAGTGACTTTGCCCAGGTTGAGATGATATAATCATTGTGCTACAAGCAGTCTCCCCTTCCTTAGCGGTTAGACTGCAACATTGCAATTTTGTAGCAAGTCACAAGGTAAATGGCTACAGCAGGGGTTTGATCAATGTCACACATTTGTGAACAAAGCATAGACCTGAAAAGGCACCAGTATTTACAGTATATCACTGTGGCATCTTTGAGCCAATAGCTCAGTCCAGGAAGTAGATGCTGACTTTGGATGACGACTAAACAAAGATTGCTCCAGTCTTCTGGAGAGCAAATAATACCTGTAAGTGCTACTTTGCAGGTTCACTGCAGAAATAAGGAATATCCTATAATGCAGAGCACAGCTTTTGCCCCTGCTCAGCTGAGTCACAGTAGTTAGAAGGAATGGACAATCCAGCCCCCTTTCTTCCTTTCTGGGTAGGGAGAAATACTAATATATATATATATATATACACTGAGTGGCCAGAATATTATGACCACCCCATCACTACTTCGTTGGGCCAAGAGATGACTCCACGAGATTACTTAGTTGGGCCGCCTCGTGACTCCACGAGATGTTGAAGGAACCCGGGCAGATTCGTTCATCCCTAGTCAACACTATAATTTAGCACTGCAAGTTGCTGTATTATATATTAGTTGCATACTCCTAAGCCACATTTTATCAAGCTTAAAAACCTGTGACTGTGAAATATGAACACACGGTTGCAACCAGTTATCATAATTTCACGGCACTCTCTGTGTGTTTGATAATGATGGCACTTCATTATACTATAAAAGCCATTCTAATCATATGTTATCATCATATATTCTAATCATATTTGTTATTTTAGAATATTAAATCACTAAAGAAGGTTGTTTCCAGTCAAGGAGAAGAAATAAAAACTCTACTATCTAATCAACAAGCTCAAGGACAAAAGGTAACAGCCACAGGGTTTTGGATGACATTGTATTTTCTCTGCTATGTATTCATTTGCTTTATGCTGTTCATAGTTGCCTTGACTATTTATACAGCTAACACTATTAATCCTTTAGATGTTGTTTTTGCATTCTTTGCATACTTGTTTAAATGCACAATTTAGGCTTGAGAATTACCTAAAACCCCACCACATTTCCTGAAAGCAGAGACACCGTAGAATAAAATGGAGGCAGTTGCATTTTTTTGGTCATATAATATTAATGCAACTGTTTATTCAAATTCTCAGTAAAAAATGCATTCAAATTAATTTTAGTGCAGACAAATACAATATAATTATAACAGCCCTATATGTGATAGCATATTATAGGTGACTGGCTCTCTTTCTACTCCAAGTTGATAAAGCACAGGGCACTGTGGCCAGGAAATGACAGTTCTAAAACCATAAGTGACAATGTGAATGTTCGCTGGTCTCCCTCTCCTCTACCCACCCGACATCAACCATTTGCAGGAGGAGCAGCAGAGCCCATGATACATCGGCTTGCTGCCGCTGGCTTCGGGTCGGCCAAACATCCAGGAGAGTTGGGCTGTCTGGAGATCAGCGTCCCTGGTTACCTGGTAACCAGAGATACTGATCTGTCTGTGCAAGTGGCCGTAGCCAGCCGTGAGATGGTGGCTGGCTCCGCACAGCTGTCAGTAGCAGGCTAACGACCGGCCAATGGCCAGCCATTCGGCCAGCTTCGGCTTTCACCTCGGCTCAGTCGAGCCGAAGCATATGCCTTCGGCTTGACTGAGCCCCTAGGCCAACTTTGGGAGCTGTACGGGCTATAGTGAATAGCCTGTACAGCAGCCCTTCGGTTCTACTGAACCGAAGGGGTCCTGGGGTCGAAGCTAGCCGAAGGATCAGCTGAAGCTATGGCTAGATCCTTCGGCAGCTTTGTGAATAGACCCTATAGATTCTGGAGCCTGTGAAAGTGATTTTGTGGCTGTACAGTCACCTGAATCACTTCTAACTCAAAGCTGATAGTTGGTTTCTGAGGGCTGAACACAGTCACGGTGCTATAGCAGCCAGGAGTGTGTTTAAAAAGCCATGCTGCCATGGACATATGCAGTAAAGGAGTTAAGAGAGAAAAAACAGGATGTAGTCCCCGTAAAGAAACATCATAAAAGACCCTTATCCAGGCATGCAGTCTGGCTGGCAAGAAATGGGTGAGTGAACATGCAGCCTCTCCACTACTGAACCATACTAGACTATATGCCCTTAACATTGGGAGCTTTCTCACCCCCCTTTCAAGGCAGCCATTTCTCATGGTGATGCGGAAAAGAGCCTTGTCCTCACATCCTGTCCCCCAAAATCAATGTGGGGTTTGCAGAAATCTGCAAGCCCCTTTTAGAGTAAAGTGACCCCCCAGATATCTGGGCCCCATTGTTTTGTTACGCATTCACAAAGCAAAATGTAAAAAGCAAATACAAACCACCACACCTTTATTTACAAAATAAATACAAAATAAACTGTTTCCAGATATAACTCCAAGGTTACTCACATTGTTTAGTGAATTAGATCCACATCAATCACAATGAGTGATGCCTGACAATGTATACCCCCTACAAGACAACCCGCCACCATGGCAATGCTGCCCCACTACTATTCCTATTGCAAATCACAGCTCCCCAGTGCTGATGGAATGTAAGAACAGTGCCAGGGAACCTGGGTGACAGCATTGACCAAATATGTTAATATCAATATTAATAATTATTAATGTCAAACAGTTTTCATATAGCTTCATTATTATTATTTGTTATTATTTCTAAAAAGCACGTTTTATTTAAACATATTTTAAGGGTTTGGAATTAGTGTTCTCCCAAATTTCGCAGCTGAGAGATGATATCTATTTTATTGAAAATAATTTAAACCAAACAAAGGAAGAACGGTTTGGTGAAGCAGCTATTAAACCAACAAAAAGAGTGCTAGGTCAGCCATTGACAGAGCGTCTATTCACAGCATCACAGGGTAAGTTTTCTTTTCTAATACTCTGGTATAGTAAATTAAATTGATCAATGAAAACATATATAGATATACATACTGTATATGTATACACACACACATGTACGGCATCATGTAACTTCCCATACTCTGTTTATTTCTGTCTGTGTTGCTGTTGAGAGAGAGAAAAGCCCACTTGGCAAAAAAGTTCTGTTCTACTGCATTTAGAAAACAGTGACTATTGTGACCCGCATATGCATTTATATTGGGATTGTGTCTGATATCACACATAATTCTTCTGGCTAGCAAGAACAGAAAAGTATGACTAGTCACGCAAGGCACCATGGGGAATAAACTAATATACGTGCATTACCTATAGTGCAAATGTTTGATCAGTTTGCATATATCCCCATAGACCAAATTATCCAATCACTTGAAAAGAAAATTCCTGGTGACTTGTATACCCGTCATGTGCAGATACATTTTTACATAATTGGATAATTAAAGTGAAAATTCACACATTATTTTTTTAGTGAAAATTTGCAACTAACTTAGTAAAACAACCTTATAGTGTCAACAAGGAATCCTTTCACGCTTACACAGTATGTGCTCTACCATACCCTGGTATTAAACAGGGCTCCAGCTGGTGAATGGGGTGGCAGAGATCAAGTTCCCACTATGCTCCTTACTGGGATCCCCCTTGGACATGGGTGCTGAAGTGGCTGTTGATGGCTTAAATTAAAACAGATGAGATATGTCTCAAGCACACCAGAATTAAATGTTCAAATGTTGTCTTTATTGACGTATGCACATCATGTCACAAAGCTTTCTTTGTGACACGATGAGAATGGCCTCAATAAAGACATCATTTGAAAATTTTATTCCGGGGTGCTGGTGACATATATCATCTGTTGGGATGGCAGAGAAGCCCAAAGAATGCAAATTCTGCATCTACAACAGAGGTGAGGAATTTCTGATAGACATGTTTTTCTGCCTTGAATGAGCAAAGTGACAGGTTTGCCTTAAAACAACTCCATAAGTGAGCGTTACATTTATATCACCTGTTGCATCTCACTGTTGTAACAATTGTTGTAATATAAGTTTCAGATCTTACTGAGAAGACAGAGCCCACTGTGCAGGCAATTATCAAGAAGAAGGATAATCTTGAAAAATTGGATCACATATCAGTTTCGTTCCTCAAAAGTCGAGCAGGTGTGCGGCATTCTGATTACTGCTTGGTTTGCATTTTCAAGCAACTTGATATAGCCAGTTTTCCAGTTTTCTGAATAGAGCTTTTGTTTTTAATAGGATGCCAGCTACAGTATATTCTCTGTGCTTTTCCCTTTGCTTTTGACACAAGTAAAACTTTTGTGATATGTTGTATGTAGAGTAAAATAACGAGTACTAAACTTCCCTACAATGCTACACCTTACTTTCCATTCATTGTATCAGTATTTTGCAAACATACTGAGAAACACTGTGCATAGGTACCTTGCTGTGGAAGTCTATGAAAAGTACATGTTCATAAATTCTGTTTAAATAATAAAAGGAGAGTAACAAACATGCAAGTATAATTATAAATACATACTAATTCAAATACTAAAAGGATATTTACACTTATTTTTCATTTTGTTCAGATTTCCAGGTATTTTTCTATGGTGCTGACAAAGATGCAGATGGATATCTTACCTATGATGAAATAAAAAATGTCCTGGCAGAAGAGGTTCCAAAGGAAGATTTGCTACAACATTTTGACAGTGACCATGATAAAACGTATTCCTACACAGAACTCATAGGAACATTCTCTCTGAAAGGTATGTTACCTTGACATTTTCATTTAGCTTCTAGACACCCTTTCCTAATTCCCTTTACCACCATAAATGCATACTGTACTTGCATTTTGTTTTCAGCTTACCTTTCCCAATGAGTATAGAAATAGTCAATGTGATGTCACAGGGGCAGGTGATCAGAGGGACTGCAGAGGTCTTCATTCACTGAAGGCCAGATTCATGAGGGCGCCCTGTGCTACTTCCTCCAGATAAACCCTCCTTCTTAGCATGCATAACTATGCATTTACTACAGTATTTGCTAACCACCAATTTAGTAAGGTATCACAAAGAATTGTGTGAAAGCTAAACTCTGGTCACAAAAAAATAATTTATATATATATTGCTTGATAGCCTCAAAGGATATAAATCTACTTTTTGTACACCAAATACCTTAGAAAACCCATGTATTACCTTGTACAAATAGTGGTGACATCATCACTCTGTTGCACATAGTCTGTGCATAGAGCACTGCTGTGGTTGAGTCTCAGCAGGTTAACATACTAAAGGGAGAGGGGGATACAAAACCAGTCACCTTCCACAAGATGAGAGAGCCGCAGTGACCAGTCTTTATTACAGGAAACTCATGTACATAGAGTGCAATAGTTATTTCATTCTGGATTACTGCACATATATGGAGGAAATACACAAAACACAAAAAGTTTCAAGTAAGAATGCACATGCCTCTTATATTCAGACAATATTTGTTTATCTTAGATAAACCAGTCATCATATTTGAAGCAGCCAAATAAATAAACAATGATTGCATGGAGGTTTCTGTGTGTTGTTGTATTTTTTACATCACTCTTACGTGCATGTTTTATTCAACCTATGTCTTCAGCTTGAGTATGCAAGGCCTGTGGCATATATGTAATTTGATCATTGCCAGCTGATAGGGAAATGTTTACATGTCTATGAATGCCATGTCATCACTGCAGACTTTCCAGCTAACTGATCTCAGGAGTAAAAATAAGTTGGGTTGAATTCTCCTAGCTTGTCACTATTGTTTCCCCAAAGGGATTGCATGCACAGGGAATTAATGCTTAGTCAATATAAATGTGCATTTTTATGAACTGATCATTATAAAGAATAAAAATTTAGTGTTTGCATCTTCTGTGTTCTTATGTTTATAGGCAATTTATTCACAGCCGAAACAGTTTTTTTATGGGGAAAAAAAAATGAAACTCTGCAAGCGGAGGCATTATTTACCGTATTTTAGAAGCAGTGAAAAATCACTGAAATTAAAATCTATACAATTTAGATTAGGGATATAGTTAGTGAAAAAAGAAAAGTGAAACATCTGTAAATTTAAAGACATGTGTTTTCTTTTTTCATGATACTTCTTTTGGTATTCTGTTAGGGGAAATGTCCATTTAATCTTAACCTTGTTCAATATCTAGATACATACTATCGAGAAAGTTGTAGGTGACCTTACATAGAGTATTACTAGACAGATTAGGTGCACTGGCTACTCCTGACTGGCTGATCAATCACCTGAATCATGAAATGCCAGGCTGATGCCCTACGTCATACCTCTGCAGATAACTGCAGATGCTGACACCTTCTCTCTGGTGGTCTGGACTTTCAGCCTGAACCGCACACATTTTTATAAGATTATTGTCACAGGTTTTTCTTATTCTATGTCCCAGTCAGATATTTTGGGGTCAAATAGGTCAATTGGCTCAAATTGATCATACATTACCAGAGAAGTATCACGGTGGATATTCTGTACATCTGTAAGCTTAAAACCTGTAAGCCTATGTCATATGTATGTATGTATAAATTATTGTTAATGGCAAAAAGCAGGATACCAGAGTCCCAGTATGGTCTAACATATTGAATTCCTGCTTTTGTGGGAAAAGTACTTCAAAACCTTAAAGGTTAAGTAAAGTGTATTTTCAATGAGCACTTAGTACGAATTATTTTTCCTGTGTGTTGCTTAAAGTAATTTTTGATTTGTAGATAAGCCACTAGAGGGAAGGTAGATTAGTGCCTACAAAGACCCTATCTAAATCTAACAGCTTTTAAGATACCATATCAGCCACACAAGGAGCACATTGTTTTTTGTGAGTCAGCCAGCTATTAGACTTGCATAGTGGGAAGCAGCAGTAAGGCACAACCATTGTGTAGCGGTGCAAACAGGAAGCAAAGCTTGCATATGTGATGGGCAAACATGGTTTCTTTGGAAAAGTTATTTTTTTGTAAAACATTAACACACAATAATAATAACAACTGTATTTCTTTCTTTTTTTTCTTCCTATTATCTTCTCAGATTGAAAGAAGATGGATCAAATAGAAGGTATATCTGTGGGAAGAAAAGACAAGAAGATTTGGTCTGAAAAAGGATGCATAGGATTTTCAGAATTGAACATTTCTAGTACTGCCTGTTCAGATAAAATGTGTGTTTATTTAAAAAAAGATAAAATAGTATTACATTTTACATGTATTCCTTGTAAACAAATTTACATCAGTTATTAAAATAAAGATGTTGCTGTTTTCTAGACTATGATTAAAAAAATGTTATAACATTAGCCTTAAGTTCAAATGTAGGTATTATTTACATATTTTTGATGGTGGCTGTCGTTCAATTGACATAATGTACATGTTGCCTTGTAAGTTTTTGCATTTTGGAAAATACTTTTACTTTCTGCTTTTTGAAATAATGAAGGATTGATTGAAATACACCTTTAGCTTTCAGTTCTATATTTACCTGTAACTTTTGTTTCTTTAGTGTTAGATAGAGTGGGAAAGGTTTAATACCGCTGTTGCAATTTATTGTTATCTGGGACTCTTTTAGAAAAAACAGTGATGGAGACAGTTTTTTGTTTGTAGAGTAGGGGAAGTTTTGAACCCCTGTAATCTTTTCACTGACATCTGGGAAATCTCTCTAAAGCTGGCTATACACCTCTAGATTATCTGCAGATTTTCTATGGTCAGATGGAAAAAATGCAACAGATTCCGTCATCTACGCTAAACTGTGTGGAAGGAGGAATCTCCTGCTGGGCCAAGCTCCAGTATCTTGCTAGTTGGCCCAGCTGGCTCTCAAAATACCTGAACAATACATGCATCCAATCAGATTGTTAAGGTATTTTGACAGCCAGCGGGGCCGACTAGCAAGATACTGAAGCTTGGCCAAGTGGGAGATTCCTCCAGCCACACAGTTTAGCGGAGATGGAGGAATCTGTTGCATTTTTTCCATCTGACCATAGAAAATCTGCAGATAATCTAGAGGTGTATAGCCAGCTTTACAGGATAGCAGTGAAAAACTGACAGGGTTCTTATGTAGGGTATACACGGTTAGAATTTTGTACGTAAGAAGTCATTTTTGGAAAGTTCATTTGAATATCTATCAATTAGCATGGTGCAGTCGACAGATGAAAACGACAATGTTCCCGAAAATGTTGGAAAATGTTTCTCCATCAAACAAATTTCTAACAGTTAATGTGGTTTTCGTTCAGAAACTCCATTCGTTCCAGGCCAGTATTGAACGTTCTGACAGGATTTTTCGTGCAAAACGTTTGTGCAAAAAATCTATCCATGTATATCCTACTTTAGAAAACTTATTGTTTGAGCAGCATTATGAACACATCTCACTGATGTACAGATTAGCGTTAGGGTAGCTTTATATAGCCCAACCCCAGTCTGCTTCAAGCACTGCCTGCAATGGTGAGGTGAGGATTATACCGTGCAGGTCTTTGTAGGCATTAGTTGGAATGCGTCTAAGAGAATTGCTTGTTATTGCATATAGTTTGTGTATTGACTTGTAGGAAAATCTCTGTTTGATTACTGTGCACCTTTCCCATTACTGTGCACCTTTCCCATTACTGTGAATAAAAGGAAAGGTAACCTTACCTGTACCTCATTTAGCTATTGATTAAATTACAGACGACCAAGAAGGGTTGAAGCATGTACAGATGTTTCACTGTAACAATTTCTGGTGAAACATCTGCCTGTTTTAATCCAACCTTACTCTCTCTACTGCAATACATTGGTGTTAACATTTTCTGTAACCATTTTTTATGAAACAGAGATGATGCCTTGTCCATCAATTTGGCAAATATTATGAAATAATATTTTTTTTTCCTGCAACTGGCCAGACGGCCCTAATATACATTGTGAAGCAGAATGGTGAATCTTTTGTAAACAATAAAGTTCACTCAATGAACCCTTTCACGGCCACGGACGCACCTAGTACGTAATTGGCAGCTTGGCCCTATAAACAGACTCCCGGCGGCTAAACTCTGTTTATCTTTGTAAAGTCGGCTTTACAATAGAAGAGATTCTTGCAGCTCAGCTACTGTTGGGCTCCTGAAACTGAGCAATAAGCTATTGAATTGCAATCTGCACTTCAATAGCTTATTTAAAGTGGAATGGTGATACTGGGGGTCTTTTGGACCCCCAGTATCACCTTAAAGAGTACCTGTCACCACCAATATGCTATCACATGGAGGGCTTGTAAGCCCCCCTATGTTTTAGCAATTAAAGTTAAAAAAACAGTTTTTAAAATAATAATGAATAAAATAAATGTAAAAAATGATTAAAAAAATGTTAAGTCCCCGTTCCTGCAAGCGTGCGCACATTTATGCAAATACGCGCCAGGTGTGCTTGTGTACATAAACGTTGATCACACTACACATGTTGGGTATCGCCGTGCACGCCAGAGTGAGAGCAATAATTTTAGGGCCAATACTTATGTGTATCTCTAAACTAATGACCTGTAGGGCCTTTTAGGCATCATCTAGGGACTTTTGGGGGTACTGAATATTGTCACCATTTCACGGACGCACACAATTTACCGACAATACCTATTTGCTCATTGTAACTGTATGTTTTATATTTTACAAAAAAATGGGTATTTTATTGTATTTTGGGGCACTATAATGAACAAGTGCATTTTTCACAAAATACTTTAGTTTGATAAAGAGTTGCGCCAATATTGTACAGTAGAAAAATATGTAACTGCCAACATTTTATTCTACAGGGTGTTGGCTTTCAGAAAATGTATAATGTTTTGGGCGTTTGAAGTAATTTTAAGGCCTAAAATGTAGATTATATCATGTGTGCAAAAAATGAAGAAAAATAAAGGCCTTGGCAGCGAAAGGGTTAATGTACTGTATACATATCATGTAGTTCATTAAGGGATCAATATGGCATATTGCAATTACTTTACAAACATTCATTATTGTGTTAACATGTGTTTTGTTAAGATTGGCCTTTAATTTAAATGGGTTGGCATTGCACCACAATGCAGTGAAAATTGGACGCATGTTTTTTTTCTGGGGGGTACAAAACATTACAACTCATGGTATGTGCATTAGTGTATATTATGATGTGCTGCTTTTTTTGTAGTATATAAATCACTATGTTACAACAGTTAGATACATTAAATAATGATTACTACACCACACTAGCACACCCCTGGCTTACTGAATAATCCTGAAGGTGTGATACGATTTATAGACCCATTTATATCATATGTATTTACTTTCAGGTAAGATAGAAATTCTTCTTCTTTAGGTATGGTTTGTATTAAAAAATGTAAAATGTATCTGGTACAAATAAATTTGATGTGTTGAGATATGACAAGTGACAAATTCACACATATTCAACAGACATTTATGCCAAGATTGGAATAAGTAAAACTACGCTTTAGTACAGTATGAGGTACTCGAGTGACATTCGATTGGTAAATCTGTCATCTGTTTATGTAAACCTGAAACATCATTAGGGAACTTCAGCTGAAGTAAAAACAGCTCTATAGGTTGTAATGGCAGAAATGCTTAGGTCTTTAAACATAAGCTATTGATTTTGTTTCTGCTTCTGAGGACCCCATCAGTTTCTGATACTGTGAACCTGAACTGCCATGAAATCATTGAGAATTACAGGGAGAAATATTATAGCCATGCAACCTTCAGAGGGCTGATCCAGGGCTAATTAAGCCATCAAACAACACTAGACCACACTCTCTGATAAGGCTGAATAAAACAGAAAAATGGGAAGGATCCCTGTAGAAGCTAATTCCTTCCAGCGTTCTCCTGAATTGTTACATTTTATCTCTAGTTACCAAGATGTATTTATTTCTTATGACCCTCAGCTCCATCCAGTGACCATAATGCAGTATTTTCCCTTTGTTCACTACTGCCCCTGATACATAAAGGGCATGCCTAAATCTCTTAAATAAGCCCCAAAAAGCGTCATTGCCCACATTAAGTGCCCATTAGTTACCATTAACTCATTCTCTCTTTTTTCTTTAGTATACCATTCATATGTCACATTTTGTCCAGTGATCAGCGATTCACGCTGCTCTCTTCTCCAGAAGCTCTCTACCTCTCCTTCTCAATTAAATAACATTTAATAGCTTCACATACCTCACCTGTTCTGTGACCTGGCAGCCTCCTTGGTGCTTCTCCCTCCTACTCGATCCTTCGACTCTCACTCCTGCCATTTAATTTGCTCTTCCGTGCTCCCCCCAGCAGCACTAATCCAGTCTCCTCTGCACACCATGCTGGGACCTCAACAGGACCTCACACAGCACTACCTGGCATCCCCTGCCATCGCCATCGTTATTGCTCTAGCAATGTCTTAGGCCTGGTTCACACCTGTACGTTTTGTAGCGCGTTCAACGCTCTACGAATGCTCTACGAATGCTCTACGAATGCTCTACAAAACGCTCAAACATGAAAATCCCATTGTTTTCTATGGGTATGGTTCACACCTTGCCGTATTTCAGCCCGTCTGAACGCGCTACAAAACGGCCTATGCCTGAAAAGGTACATGAGCTTCTTTGCGGCATTTTGTCGCACGTTTCCATTGGGATACAGCCAAGTAGCCCTTGGAAACGCGTGTTTGTCGTGCGTTTTTTTACCGCGAATCACGGTAAAAACATGCGTCATGAACCGCGCGACAAACGCGCATATTCGATACGCCTAGGTGTGAACAGAGCCTTATACTTCTGCTGCTACAACTCGCTCTCCTGTTCTTTATACGAACTACAAAGAGTCCAGGTTTTACTTCCTAAATAAAAAGCACCATATATAAATTATGAACAATAAAAAATAAAGATCACAATGCTTTTTTCAGAATACCTTTAATATTGCTAAAGAATTTGTTTTTATACAGTGTGAACCTACTGGTTTACCACATCTATGAGTAACCTTGATATTAGAAAAGAAAATGGTCTAAATCAAATTGTGGTTGTCTATGTGTGAGCTGCACTACCTTCAGCATATGACCTGGTAAATGTGGTGGGTGGCAGCCATGACACAACAGATGGTGCTGTTGAAAGATCTAGAAAGACGCAGAGAGCCACTAGCATACCAAAATGTTCCTTTTAACACACTGTTGTGAAATCAATATGTTACAATTTCATAATAATGTTTTGGGGCCTCAAAGGGTCCCTCTATTAAAGGAGAACTATGGGGTAAGTGTTTTTCCCCATAGTTCCCCTAAGGATCAGGGGAGGACATGAACTAGCATCCTCCCGTCACCCAAAGCTCAATATATCACGAGCTACAGCTCGCGTTATACTGAGACCGCCGCAGCTGCGTGAGTGACAGCTGGCTCTGCCTATCTAGAGGCAGAGCCAGCTGTACCCGCCCTCTCCACCGTCCATTCCGCCAGTCAGCGCTGGAGGTTTGGAGCGGGGAGGGGGGAATCCCTACAGGGAGCCGTGAGTGACTTTCACGGCTCTCTGCAGGGAGATGATCGAGACGTGAGCGAGCGACGGTAAGTGTTTGCTCACTTCCCGATCTATTGAGCCGGCGTGTGACTGTTTCGTTGGCTCGAACTATGAGGTTGAGTGAAAATCACTCACCTCATAGTTCTCCTTTATGCAAAATAGCGATATGCGGCACTATGCTGCCTTGCTAGAAGAACCCTGATGGTGACATTCTACATTTGCTGTATCAATTTTGAGACTAGATGTTAATGACTGGAGGAAATTAGATGTTTTAAACATTTTGACCTCCCAAAAATGTTGAGAGGTCTTTAGGAAGTGTTCTGTTAAAATGAGATCTTGAAGAAATTCCCGTTTTTATCCAAAATATGTCAAACTGTTTGTATTATCTTGATATTACAGGATTTGTGTGCAAATCCTAACATCCTCCTTCCTTTCATCATTATTCTTAGACTCTGATTGTTTAATTCTGAAAGACTGTAATACGGAAACATTGGAGGAACATCTGTATTAAAAAGGCTGGAACAGTGTGTGACAGTTTTCCATTCCCACAAAAGCAAACAATTTTGGATATTATTGACTTTGGGATGGAAGTAATACAACATAATTTACACAAAGGAGAGAGATTAAGTGAGTTGTGTAAAAGAGACTCTCACTGAGTCTTCCATCTAGGTAGGGTATCCTCTAGAGGAGAAATTAAAAATACATACAGTTGTTTTTATTAGCTTATATCCTTTTGGTGTGGTATTTTTCTCCATTTCCCTTTTTCGTAGGGTTGTATGGTGCTTGGAAGCCATCTGGTGGCCATGAGCTGTTATGACATGCTTCGGTTATAATTATGCTGGGATATTGCTATTGCTGTTATTGTAAAGACTCTAGGCCAAGTCTATTGGCTACCCAGGGATTTCCTAATTGGGTTCACAGCAGAGCTACGTAGCTAAGGGCATATTTATAAAACAACAAAAGTGTTTTGAATCAAGTATTAAATGGTGGTAGTTTAATTAGTCATTTAAAAAAATATGCACCAGGAAGACTCACCTGCCGTGAATGTTTGCTGAATGTCACATTCATTCATTACAAGGTATATCAAAGTGAGGTGAGGGCTGAGTATGAGGGTATGCCTAAGGGTTAATTTACGGCTAGAGGTAGGGGGTATTGAAAAAAATATATATTTACAGTTGTTTTCAATGCTAAAATCCATGTGCTGAGATTTTCAGTGCGGAAAACCAACAAACTGTACCATTCACTGCTGCACTGTGAATGGAGTGCATACATAATCCAGAGCCCTGCACCCTGCTGTACATTGGTCTGCTGCACTCTATATAGTTTATGCTGTACATTACAAAATCTGAACAATTGTGTTCCAGAGACAGAACACATGTGTATGCTGTATGTCACATATTACAAACCACAGCACATTGTATGCTGTTTTATATATTGTGTACAGCTGACCACTGTACTTTCCATGTTTTGTTATATGTTACATAGTCTAGACCACTGCATTTTGTATGCTGTGATGTATATTATATACTCTTTACCTCTGCCATCTGTACATTGCTGTACATTACATACCTCAAATTGCTGCACTATGTATGCTGTGCTACACATTAAATTATTCTATTCATTCTATATATATATAACATCTTGATTTTATCTCTAAAGTTTGAGTTTGGCTCTGTCTCCTTTCACCTTTCCCTATTGTTCTGTTGTGCAATCCATCACATTAACACGCCAATAGAAAAGCTCTGGTGTGGGGAAATACAGGTACAAACTCAGCTTGAAAGGATTATTCACAAAAGGGTGAAGAGTCTGGAGAAGGCAGGAGAAGTGAACAATCTAGGACAACATAGCTAAACTGGAAAGTGAGCTGAATTGGAGAATTTTTCCAAATCAGCTATTTTGGCCTATACTGTTGCCTTATCCTGCCTTCTCCAAACTCTTTACCCTTTTGTGAATAACCCTGTTAATATCTGCTGAATTAAAAAAAATCTTTACTATAGGTAACCTATGCATTTTTTCTTCATATGTTCAGTTTGAGTTGCCCAGGTTTGGGACAGTTTTTTTTTACAGAAGAGCAAAAGTCACACAATGTTGAAGACGGAAGGTCACGTACGATCAGCTTTTTAATAAACTGGTGACTTGGGGAGTATGCGTCTTTATTTTGATTATATTAACCTTTTTTGGAAGCTGTAGTGTTTGATCATTAACACTTGTTTTGAGTATTTTTTTTAAATATTGGCTGAAAATTGTAAATGCAAATAAACAAAAAAGAGAATTCTCGTAGACAGTGTCTAGTATACCAGATATTACAAATAAGTGGCTGTGAATCAGCCTAATCCTCTGCAATCCTTGTGCAGACATCCCAACCTGGAAAACCTTATTTCAGGGAGATTCCCGTCTCATTTCAGGGTGGTGTCCTTTATGGGTTTTTTTTTACAGCGGCCGTAGTCAGAATATAAAATAAATAATAATGATAATAATAATCTAAAATATATATA
>NW_017306881.1:445350-461828 GCF_000935625.1 Nanorana parkeri
GGGATAACGATCGGGAATGTGTTCAATGGCGAACACGTGTAAATCTTGGATTCGTTTGCCATGTTTTATGGCAAAATGTCTGGGAACACTATGTTCGCGATCACCATCGGCAATGAAGCGTCTATGTTCGCCTATCCTCTTTCTTAGGGGGCGTATGGTGCAACCTATATATAATAAGCCGCATGGGCATTTCAAACCATATACCACATGGTCATGCCCGCATGTGATAAATTGTCTGATGGGGTGGCTGTTGTTGAGATGATCAGTAAATATGGATTGTCCGTGGGTGATGAACTGGCATGTAAGACAACGGGATTTTTTGCATTGGTAGATGCCCACTCTATTATCAAATTTCAGATGTGAAGTGTTACTGATGTCAATGACTGGTAGTTTACTTGAAGCTATTCTGTTTTTAAGATTCCGGGCCTTTCTGAAGGTAACTGCTAGTTTGGATGTAATGAACGGGCCTAATTTGGGATCCTGTTTTAAGATGTGCCAATTCTTGCGAATGATACGTTGTATGTTGTTGTGGCTACTATTGAATGTGGTGATGAATCTTGTTTCTGCTGCGGGCTTGGGAAATTCGTTTGGTATAGGTGAGGGTGGTTGTAAATAGGTGGAGTATGCGTCATGGACAAGTGAATCTGGATAAGCTTTGTCTTTGAATTTGTCGGCAAGCAATTTGCTCTGTGCAATGAAATCTGTGGTGTTAGAACAATTTCGCTTTAATCTGCAGAATTGGCTTTTGGGTATATTTTTGAGCCATCTGGGATGGTGGCAACTATTAAAGTGTACATATGAGTTGCCACTGGTGGGCTTTGTGTGGTTGCTGGTAGTGATGGTGTTGCCATCGAAGGATAGTTCCAGATCTAGGAATACTAGTCTCTCTGGGGTGGACACGTGTGTAAATGCCAAACCCAGTTTGTTAAGATTACAGTGAAAAACAAATGGTTGTATGGAGTCAGTGGGACCGTCCCAGACGATGACGGTAAGAAAGCTTATCCAGATTCACTTGCCCATGACGCATACTCCACCTATTTACAACCACCCTCACCTATACCAAACGAATTTCCCAAGCCCGCAGCAGAAACAAGATTCATCACCACAACCTCGTGTGGATGCACACAAGTTTCAGATAGACACCACGGATGTCCCGATCCTCCACACTGGCCGTCCATCCTCTGGTCCCACAATCTAAATGTAAGTGCTCATCCATTTGTTTTTTCACCATGGTTTGCTGAGTCACTCAGTTGTTCATTGGTTTTGCACCCTTTGTATCCATTTGTCGCTATCTAATAGAGGAAGACTCCCTGAACATCAGGGAGACTTGAGATCCCTACTTGTGTCTTAAGTAACTCATCATGGACTCCATAAATGAACTCTAATTTCCATGGTAATGACCAACAAACTCTCTCCAAAAGAGTCTTGTGGAAAAGTGAGGGGTCTTCAATATTGTGGTGTGTATTTCTCACTACTAGATGAGGCAGAGCCTCATCTAGTATTATGGAGAAAAAAGCTGTCATCTTCAAGTCTGAAGCTGACATATTTTTCTCCATTCAGATCAGCTTGTTAAAGGTTATACAGCAGGGAAAGCCTCCCTGCTGTGTAACCTGTCATGGATGGAGCACTGCCTGTTAGTTACAATGCTGCATCCGGCTTTTGACAGGTAGTTAGGTTACACAGCAGCGGGCTCCCCCACTGCTTGTGTAACCTAACTAGTGAGGCAAGAGCTGTCACAGCCTCTACTCTGTGTTAGAAGCGTGAGCTCTGTGGATGGCTTGAACCAATTGCAAAGCGCCATTGGTCCAAACTGTCCAATAAAAAAATTAAAACAGTAAGGATATCAATCTCGATGCCTCCCCAGTGACGAGCAAGTGGGGGACATGGAGTCTTCTCCGTGTCTCCTCCCTTCCTCCTCCCCACACAGCTTGGTCACTGAGCTAGAAGTGGGGCTTCGGCATGATGGGGCGGAGCTTTGGCGGGACAGGGCAGAACTTCTGTAGGACAGGGCAGAGTTTTGGCAAGCTGGGGGATGCCTCACCTAGCACAGAAGGCACGGCACGCCACTGATATACATTTATGACAATGGAGAATGAGTCGGCCCTTGTTTCCTTGTCCATGCATTGCTGATACTAGATACCATGCCTGAACTGTACTCAAGTATTCACTAACTGGGGTAATAAAAGCAATTAAAAAGACACAAATGGGAATATGAAAAAAATAAAGCATACAAGTAGCATTGTAAATCAATGTGTTCTCTCCATTTTCTTTGCTAAGCCATATTTCCTTATAACCACTGCACTCAGAAAAATAGATTAAATAACAAAAGTAAAAAGGAAGAACAATCTGTGATATCCGAAAGTATACAGTACTTCTCTAATAGCCTAATATCATTTGATGGTATAAGTCACAGAAATGGAGCCATTGTGACCTCTTACATGATTAATGTTTGAACTTTCTAAAAGTTGTGGCTCTGTTAAGTCATCAAGAGCCGTGGACTTTCAAACCACCGTTAATTTAGAAAATAGATCAACGAGCTTTTGAATTAGTTACATTATGTACCAGTGTTAGAATAGAAGTCTTTCTAACAATTGGAATTCTAATGAGTAGTATTTATTACTAGACACTTGGCTATTTTCTGCTTCTGTGGACCTAGTGTAGACTGTATTATATTTTCAGTAAAAAGCATATAATTTCCATTAAATTAATTGAAAATGCACAGTAAATTGTGCTGACCTCCTCCGGGGCGATTTTGAAGGCTGTTCAGTGCTGTGGTCATATTGTTGAACTGTCGTTCTAGTGCATTTTCGTACTGTGAAAAATGTAATAAAAGGTAATAAAATACAAATTACTGTATAAATTATAATGCTCATCTGCAAATGAAGTCAATTCTTTGAATTCTGGCTAGAAAAAGAGCAGCTATTTAACACCATGTTCTTTTCATGTTTACATTTGTATTTTTCTCTCGGTATTTCTTGGCCTTAATTTTTTTTAGTGTAATTTATATTATGTAAAACAAAAAAAAAAAGATTATTTTCTATATCTATCTATCGATCTATCTATCTATCTATCTATCTATCTATCTATCTATCTATCTATCTATCTATCTATCTATCTATAAGAAAGGTGGGGTACACCGCACTGCAACATTAAAATATAAAAATATTTGTAACTTTGTTACATCTGTCCAAGACTTCCAATTGCTTTCTGTTACATCAGTAGATTACCCATTTCATGGTGTTGCATTACAACCCTTTGTGCTTGCTTCAATCCTCCTACTAAATATAATTGTATAATACATATGTTGCACTACAGTGCACTCTATAACTGCAGATTGCCCTTGTTTTTTTTATTTTGCATTGGTACATATCCCCCGTGGCAGTGCACACCTTGCCATGCCCTTTGTTTGACAATAGCTTACCTATTAGCCTTGAAAACTACTTTACATCTAGAAGAACCCAGCCAGGGAATGTAATTTAGCGGCAAACACCATTTGTTTTCTTGATAAGTCAGTTTTGCTGTAGTGCCACTTCAGAGGCAGGTTTAGAATATCCCCAAGCATGTTATGTAAAATAATTTTGCACTTTAAAGCCTTTAAGCATTATTAAAAGAGCTGCTCCTGGCCAAGCGATTTTTTTTCAAAAACATTTTAACATCCACCAAACTCGGGTACAGTTGTCTTAACCCTAGTTGAGAGTTTAAGTTGAGCTCTACATCAGTATAAAAGACTCATAGATGTGTATTCAAGACACTGCTCTGTAGGCTGCTTATTTTTAATAAATTCTTTATTAAGTAGCGTACATAATATACAACCAGAAACATAAAGGCATATTGGTAATTTGTGACACGCCACCGCCCATGGGGGATCAAGACAGGCAACAAGCAAACATCTAATAGACAACTCTCCGACAAGGAGAAGAGTGTACATCAATCTGTCATCGGTGGACATCCCCGCTGCTAAGTGATATATATCGTAAAGTTTTGTTATTTTGTTTTTCTTTTTTTCTTTTTAAGCGTGTAGGCACTTAGCTAAGTTTATTTGGGGAAACTGGCGTGGCTACCAACGCAGGCGCCAGCTTACAAGGTTTAAAAGGGGAGAGAAAGAAGGGAAAAATACTGAGAGAGAGAGGGAGGGAGAGAGCATGTAGGCTGTTTATAACTCATTACTCATTCTTGAAGACCCGGCCAAGTAAGATTTAGGATGCTTATGCATTCCTTCTAACTTTATCTACTATTTGTTAAATGTGTCTAAGCATGGCTGCTTAAGAGATACACATTAGATTTAAATCTGACCATTTTTGTTGCCAAGTTGCAAATTCTGGGGAAAATAAGGTTGGAATAGCGTTCAGTACTGCTTCCCCATACCCTCCACATGCTCTGAGGTTTGTCAGACCTCACTATCATCGCAGGGTAGACCGTAGAAAATGTTTATTTTTAGGGGAAAAAGCTGTTATAGTATTTATATTACTGCTTGAATAAGTGTTCTAGGCTCATTACAATGTATTTTTAAAGATGCTATTGTCATTTAATAAATTGCAACTTACCAGTTCCTAGATGTGGTTGCTGTATTATTTTTCATTTTTCAGGCAACATTTGTAAATAAATAGGATAGACAACTATGCATCAAAAGACAATTCAGGGCCCATTCACACCACCACCAGATCACCTCCAGACCAGACCAGACCAGACCAGATTGTTTCTGGGCCTAAAATGCATCCCAATGTTTCCCTATGCTCTTCTTGGCCTCAGTTCAAACCATCACAGTCCGTTCCAGACCAGACCAGAAAAGAACTGCGTGTCACATTTTGTCTACTCTGGAACGCGCACAAACGTGTCAAAACCGACCCGGAATGCAACTCAATGGGGAAAAAAATTTATTACAGTACTGAGAAGTCCCAAATAACTTATAAATAAATAGACAGGCAAGATCTGCATTTTTTCGCAGAGCACCACACCAATGTGGTCATCCAATGTTTACACAGTATTTTATACAAGTAAATTGCGACATACAAGTGGTAATCAGTCTTACAGAATCACCTATATCTTTTTTTGTCTTGTTTGATGAAGAAGGGGTGTTGTATGCTGCACACAGGGTTCTTTCCTTATAACCCCAACTCCTCAATCTATTTCTAAGCTTCCCAGCAAGGTTTTTCTATATAATAATCATTAAAGAATATATTTTTGTACTTATAATTAATATATAGTATGATTGATGTATTGGCTGGATTATTGGGGACAAAGTAATAGTTTATTGAATAAAGATCTGGAGTTGAGATCCAGCTAAATAACAAACAAGTTGCGCTCCCACACATTCCCCTCCTCTATGTCCTTCCTGGGATTTTATCTGAAAGCACAGACAACTTTATCTTCCTTCCATGCTATCCTTTGTAAATGACTAATTCCTACTACAATTCATGTGATGGAGATGAAGAGAGGATGACGTATTTGAAGTACAAATCAGCAGAGCAACCTAGTGACAACCATGGGTCCCTCAATAGAATAGTGTTGTGAGTGAGCATAGTTTCTCTAGGACAGGAAGTGTCTTATTTGCAAGATAATCAAGTGAAAATAAAAGATTAAAGGCCTGAAAAGAACACTAATGCAGAAATAAAATAAATTTTTGTTGTTGGCTTTAACATCAGCTATTACCCTCTCCCAGGTAAACAAAAACGGTAATCACAAATCAATGTATAGCAAGCCTTAAAAGCAAGGTGCACATGTAAGGGCTTGCAACTACCCTCTCCCACCCTTCTTCCAATCCACAACACATGAAACATTTCTTCATATATACAGTATATTGAGTTTATAAACTGGCTTAGGGGGCCATTTAAGCTGATCATCCAAAATAGTTGTTACATATACCACTTTAACAAAAATTGGTATGTTACACCATTAATAATAACATTGTTGAACCTTTTTCTAATAACAGTAATAATATTCATAATATTATTATATGGTATAATGTATTCTCCAAATATTAAGATATTCATGTTTACAGAGTAGTTCAGTGACCACATGAAGGTACAATTACATAAGTAGGGTGCCTTCATACAGATCACAGATCTCTGAAATGTGGCACAGTGTTAAGGTGTCTTTTTGTGAAATTTGGGATTCTCAAAGAAATAGGGTCTAAAAGATATGTGGACTTTGCATAGTCATGGTCTGCTTGTACCACTGATCAACATATTAACAAATGCTTTAAGGAGTACATAAGGAATAATTAACTATCATCCCTAACACACTTATACACACACGCCGGGGGTATTTTTAGAGAAAGCCAATTAACCTACCAGATATTTTTAATTTCTTATGCTTGTAATTTTGTACAGGCAACATAAAATTAAATACATGTTATCCATCATAATAATGCAATGAATACTGGCAAATGTCAGCTATCCTGCAGCATTTGTCGGGAAAGATGCGTTTAGGGATCTGGAGCCAGAGGCGATGATTAGCAAAGTATGTAAATGTTTGGGCACACTTCTAAAGATAAAGATGTACTGTACAATGTTTCACTGCTTGCTTAGTATTTATTATATTTTAAAATGCTGAACAATTAATACTACTTTATGTTCAATACGTTTTTATTAACGATTTTATAAAGACAAACATGGAAAGATCAACATACAAAGATCAAAGCCATTGTACAAAATCAGTGGAAACATATAAGGAGCACAAGTCGCTGAGCTAAAAAAACAGAACCATAAATCTGGAAACCTAACTGTAAAAAGAGAGAGAGAGCCACTAGGGTCAGAAAAGAAGTGAGTGAAACAAGGAGAAACAAATAAAAAACACATACAGAACATGAAAAGGAATGGAGGTAGAGTAGGAAGAAGGGTTAGCTCAAAAAGAGACCCTAGATGCTACGATCAAGGAGTCCCTGTTCTTCGACCCCCGCCAGGACGCCACAGGCATCCCAAGAGACCCCAGAGGACCTAGGGGTGAATCTCGGCTGAGAATGCGTCCGAGGCCCGGAAATCCAGCCACGCGGACCAAGTGACATTGTACTTATCCCTGGTGTCATGCTCATCAGCCATTAGTCGTTCCAGGTCCGCAATACGGTCCACCTCCACAGCACACTCCAGCAAGGTAGGAAGAACAGGCGTTCGCCATTTCTGGGGGATGATTGCCCTCGTACTTCGCACTGTACTTCGCAATCGCACCTACCACGTGTTTTGGTGTGAGAAGTGCATTGCATTGCCATTCATTTGAATGGCACCCCAAATGCACCTCCCACCCACAGTTCTATTGCCCGCATCGGAACGTGCAGTACCGCATTGCCGTGCATTCCATTGCAGTGCAACTTGGGTCATGACTTAATGACCAAGGACAAATGTGGGTCCTGAGGTTACACAGGTTGAGAACCACTGCTTTACAGGATCACCCTCATGTCTTGGACGAGATCATCCACAGACTGACAGACAAACTGCAGTCTTAGCAGCTTTGTGGATATATTTGTCCCATTCATGCACTTTACATTTGCCTTTACATATTGCTAAGTGCTATATTTGTGTGAAATTTAATTTAGATAGCTTTTAATTTTCTTTGCACTAATTTAAAAAGTGGTCGAGAGCACTTCTAACATTTGCGACTGAATGGCAAATATTTTAGTAGCAGAGAGACTTTCTGGTTTTACAGTTATCATGCTAAAATAATGCTGATTTGAACTTCTGTTGCACACAGTCGCAAATTGGAAAGAGCCGAACTGCTTAAAAAACAGTGCACCGCAAGAGGAATTTGTCTGTGTGGCTAGAATGCCCATAGATCGGAGGTCTGACAGACTCTAAACAGATGCAGATGCGTTGATACATTCCACCCAATGTATTTAAGCAATGGAGGCCGTGCTGCCATGCTCCTTGTTATAATTGCTTAAACCCAGTTTTTTTTTTTTTTTTTGCCAATACTTAATTATACAGTACTTGCTTTTTCAAAACAGCAAACAAGATAATTAGATAAGATAAAGTTTTTAGTGCAGAATAATACTTTTGCTAAATAAATAGAACCTTTTCATAGGTATCTGCACATCAGACCAAAAAGAGGGACAACTGAGGTGGAAAGAGGGACAGAGGGATTTGGATCAAAATGAGGCACTGGGGTTGATTTACTATCCTTATAAACACACCACGAACATGTATACACCTCTGTAGTGTGTTCCCTCCCAGCATGATCTATGGGTGGAATCTAAACACCTTTGTAGTGTGTACACACCCAGCAGGTGTGTTGTGCAAAGCCCTGCATGAATTTGCAAGGTGATGTTGTGTAAATTAGCTCTATGTTGTGTTGCTTGCGTTGATGAATGCAGGAATGTAAATGCATGAGCTAACCATTTTTGTCTAAACTGTGAAGCAGCATTATATATGCATCATGTGCATGATTTTTCCATATATGGCATTAGTGTAAATATGCTTTTAGAGACTTTTTGGTTGATAAATACGTTTTGCTGTGTAAAAATCACACGCACCTAGTGCGTATGTGTATTTCGGTTAGTAAATCACCCCCACAGTGTCTCTAAATGAGGGACAGTGTCTCTAAATGAGGGACAGTTGGGAGGTATTCTTTAACTAGTTTCCACCTAGAATTGTCCATATTGTGTGTGCTGTCTATGGGGCCAAGGACAATGTAAGCTCAAGGACTGAAATAAACAGTTTAATGTTCTCTGTAAAACACTGCAGAACATGGTTCAGTGCCAGTGATAAACATATCACCTGTACATGGGTCCAAGGGCCCATTCCCCATTAAACCTCCTTAAAATTTTCTTCTAAAAAGTTTAATTCAAAAACATAAATCTAATTTAGCTGTAGTTTTTTTTGTTGTTTTTTTTTTGCATACAATTGGCATTTTTTCATAAATCATTATTTTATCTTACAATTCACTAAGCTATAACATGTTTTAATTGCTATTACAACAGTTATTTTTAGCCAGGTGACTGTTAGGTAAGGCAAACAATATTTCTGCACAAGAGTCCCTTGCGGACTTTGTCAGCCACGGTTCAGTGCTGTGCAAGTGAATACAATAAATAAGCTTCATACTGTATGTGTAGTTTCACAATACCGCACACCTGTTTCTCTGTGTATTGAAAAAGATGCATTTGATGACTAAACAGTTACATTTTAAAATATTTTAAATTACAGAATATATTGTTTTTATTATGTATCAAAGCCAATACATAGGTAAGACAATACATGAATAGCATATTTCTACTATAAGACATATACTAATGTTATGTTTTCAATCTACTCAAGGTAAAGGCATAATTATGCCACAAGGTGGCGATACTTGACCATAATTCTTATTAGAAATTCAAATTAGCCTTCACAAAGCTAGCTCAAAGTTTAAATCTTTTACTGATTTTTATTCTATTTTTTTTGATTCCCTTATCAACAGATGACCTACATATTACAAAACACTATTATGTTAGGTTTCATTTACAAGAACTTTCAGTGATGCTTCCAGAAAACAATCATTTTCAGGCTGGGTAGACTTAAAAGTATTGGGTTGCTAGTATTAAGACAGAGAGTGTTGTACTACTTGCTTGTACTACTGTATAATATATATATAGATATATATCTATATAGATATATAGATCTATATCTATATAGATATAGATCTATATCTATATAGATATAGATCTATATATATATATCATGTACTGTGTTACAGATTAACTAAACATTCTAATTAAATGCTAAAAACATTAAAGCCTATCACCAGGAAAAGAAAAAAAAAACTGTCTTTGCAGTGGAAAGGTTAACTGCTCATTTATGACTAGGTGAACTATGTAAAGAACTTTTACTTACCTGATCCCTGCTCTCCCGAGCTCAGAGACCAGCACCCACTGCCTCTTCCCCCCTCCATTCTATAGTTTGGAGACCTGCTGATGTCATCACATAAAATGCAGGTTCCATAGCCAGAGCAAAGGAGGGACGAGGTAAGCAGCGACTGCTGATGTTGCGGGGATATGATAAGTAAATGTCCTGTATGCAGGTTTCCTAGACATAAGTGACCAGTTGGCTCTTGCAGTACAGGGGCAGCCCAAACGCAAATATTTTTTTTCTAGGGAGATAGGGTTTAATAAGCATCAAAACAAAAAGTTGTGCAAAGTGCACCTAAAATGTATTTGGCTGATTGAAACTGAACATTCAGTTGAGGTTTAATCTTCTAAGGTCATTGATACATCGGAGCAACTGATTACTAACTTCCACAAGTTCCTTCCAGTGTATTAGGAACCTTATACAAGGTACCATAAAGTGGCTTAATTCATGCTAACCACAGGTAGATGTCTCCCCATCTCTATGATGGCCGAGATGGGCCAAGGTTAGCTTTACAACTAGGCTTTAGCTTTAGGTCTCTCTAGTTTAATGCATTGTTCATATATTCCTATGGACCCACTAGAGAGTTTGTGACAACATGGCTCTGTCTAGCACCCCTTTAGTCAGTTCTCTAAATCAACATTCCTCAGCCTTTTTTTCAGTCACAGGACCCTATAAAAGTATTTGAAATCTTGAAACACCCCAGTCTAATATGTGAAAAATATAAATGTAAACACCAAATTGTGGTCCCTCCAAAATCCATACCAGACCCTTATCTGACATACAGGTCTGCTATGTATTTTGAAGGGGGGACCACACACAGAAACACACACAAAAATCAGGTTGCCCCTTCAAATCAAAACACCTCCTTTCACATCAGAATTTCCCCTTTTACATCAGAGTCCCCCTCATCAGGTAACCTTTATCACATTAGGAACCTCCTCCTTTCACTTCAGAGTCACCCCATCTCACACTGGAAGCCCACTTTCACCACCCGCCCACCTGCACCATGGAAAGGTATGATACTGTTTGAAGATTTCGAGGCACCCACGAGGAGGTCATAATGCACCCCAGGGTGCCACGGCACCCTGGTTGAGAGGCTGCTCTAAACAAATATATGAAAAATCTATGGTAGAAAACTCCAATAGCTTCAATGCTGATTGTGGTCTGTCACTGTCATGCCAGACTTCCAGATAGAGATCTGGAGGTGTTTTAAAGTATATCAAAGCCCAAATGGTAAAGGAAAAATCTGTCTCCACTTTTAATTTTTTTATTATTTTTATATTTATTGAAAGTTCATCAGTTACATAGTCATAGACCCTATGACTAAGTCCAGGATTGGGTGAAACATGCCAGAGGGGTAGGACCTCATGCAGGACTCAGTATCATTGAGAACCGTCAATAAACAGCGCAAAACAGAGTGCAGACGGATTTTTCCTTTACTATATACCTGTTGGAGCAAAGGCACATTCCTGCCAGCGAGCACCTGGCTGTCTTTCCCCTGCTAAAGCCTTGGTGGAGCAGTGCTTTATTCCCATGCCTTCCTATGCCTTGGTATATCTAAACTCAATCACAGAAATGTCATACAAGCTTGATAGCATGTTAATGTAATTTTAAAAAGCTGTTTTCAATCTTATTAAATTTGCAGTTTTTATTAAAAGAATATTAATTGTTTAGACACTTCCTCATATGAGAGTAACATTTGTCTCCCAGTTCTGCTCCTATATTGACACTGTGCCATGTGCACCCCTAGCTGAGACCTAGCTGATATTTATTTATTCATTACAGGTTTTATATAGCGTTGACAATGTACGCAGCCCACTGATGTCACTATTAGGAAACCTCCCTCAGCAATGACATGCAGGAAGTGAATGAAAAGGGGCTGCCCGAGATCAGCAGCACTGAGATGCTAAAACTTTAAAAAATAAAGATGAAAGAGTAATTTCTAAAAGAAAAAAAAAAACTGGCAGTTGTTTAGGCTACACAGAACTTTAGCGAATGACATGCCCTCCAGTTAGAGTTTACATCTATTTAAACCCTGTCCCACTTCAAAAAGTGGGAAAATACTCCAAAAAGGAAAGAATAATTTTAAGTTAGGTTCGGCTTTAAAATGTCAAAACTGGAGTATATATACTGCTGTGTATATATTTAATAATACATTTGGAGCAATCAGCATAACTGTCATTTCCTATGCATGATAGTTTCGTATCAGTTACATTAGATTGCACTAACCATCTGTCTCCTGTTTGGACTGATATGGAGCACAAAGCATAACAAATACATTTGCAGATTACCAAAAATGTGCTAATTAAAGCTCACCATGCTATAGTAAAACAAAGTTCTGTGGTTTTTCACATAGATAGGGAAGTTACGTTACCTCCATCAGGCCTTAAGTGTGATGACATCACAATATATTTGAAACACAATATGAAAGTAACCACACACAAAATGATCATCCGAGATTGGGTTTAGTCAGAAATTTAGACCTCAAAGCATTCGCAGAGATCAATTTGCATTTTGATAAGTCAATCCAAATGAAGGAATCACCAGCATCTCCTGCAGCTAGTCACAGGAGTACACTCAGGAATGCTGATGATTCTTCCAAAAGTGTGGGTACACGGAGATAGCACAGGAATTGTTCTCAAAATATAATCCACATGCAGTGGCAACAATGCTGTTCAGGATTCAAAATGAAATGATGTCACACACACAAGCTCCACCCTGCATGATTCATCCAATAGGCCTTCAGCAGGGACTGGAGTGTGGAGACCTGGAATTACAATTATCCTTCTACTCAAACACTCCCTTAAACATATTAAACCCTTTATATGACATACAAAATTGTTTAAAGTGACACTACACTTAGGAGTTAAATTTTAAAAATCCATTCAAGTACCTTAACTATCAACAAAAATGTATCTTATTTGTGTATCACTCGGCTGTATATCCTCAAATCATCTCTGAAATGGTGCTGCGCTGTCCTTCTGGAGAGTGACTAATTTTTTCCGCCTTGGCTCCTGTTTTAATATAGCCACCACTCTAAGTTCACTCCTGTGATAGACTAAAATCTCACGTTTAGTTTACTAATTTGTAATGAGATAGTGGTTTATCACAGGAGCGAGCTTGGAGCGGTGACTACTTTACAACACGCAGGGACTATGGGGAATAGACATGTGCACCAGCAAAAAATGTGTTTCGTTTGGTTTCGTTTTGATTCGGATTTTGCGTTATTTCATTTTTGGGTAAATCGGGTCCAAAACTCAATTTGTTTCGGGATCCGGATTCTGATGAAATTCGTTAGCTGTATTCTGTACGAATTGTCATTTTGTATTCGTTTCATTCGTTCGTTGCAGCAACGTGATATTTTAAAAAAAAATTATGTCACTTTGCTGCAACGAAAATTCGGCCAAAAATATTTACGAAAAGTATTATGACACCTCGGCTCACGAATTGCATTGGGGAGCTAACGAATGCTATGTTGTATGTGGCAGCTGAGAATGTTTACTTTCGGCTGAATGTCATTTTGGGGTGAGTTTTCGTCGGGTTTGGACGGTCGTCGTGCGGCGGGACTTTTTTTATTACGGCGGGGCGGTGGGCGGCGTGCATCGTGATTGACGCTGGATTACATTGATGGAGCCATTTTTTTTTTCAATTAAAGGAATAATCAAAAATTTACTCTGTTTTTAAAGGATTTTGTCTAAAAGTGTGGTTTGTTTATTTACTTTGAATGTAAGCCTTTAGTGAATGGGTAGGGGTACAAGTACCCCTTACTCATTCACAAGGGGGGTCGGCATCTGGACGCACCCTTAATTAAAGGGGTACTCATATGCAAATAAGCCCCCTTGCCCGCAGACCCCCACAACCACCGGGTCAGGGTTGTGGGGAAGAGGCCGTTGTCCTCATCGGCATGTGGACACCATCCCAATGCCGGGAGAACATGGCCTGGTAAGTCGCAGGGAGGGGGGGGCTCGATTATCCTCAACCTAAAGGGTCTGGTATGATTTGGGGGAGAACCTCATGCTTTTTTTTTCCTCTTCTGCAGACTGTAAAAAAAAATTATTCAAATGTCACTTTGCTGCAACGAACGAAGCAAAAACGAACGTCAATTCGCGCAGACTACAGCTAACCAATTTCAGGATCGGAAATTCGGATTCGTTTGCATTCGTTATATCTGTAATTCGGAATTCGAATACATCCGAATCTCTGAATTTCCGAAATATCCGAATACATTCCGAATTTCGATTCGGAACGAATCGCACATGTATAATGGGGAACAAAAGTAGTCACTCTCCAGATTTTTAGGTGGATATTCATGACGATTTGGGGGTTCATGCTAAACATTTTATGCCATTTTACATTCCGTTGTTATTCATTGCTTTTCCCCATTCCTGCATTGCTCTAGCAGCATTTCTAATGCTTGTCCAAGCTGTCCAATAGTCAATTAAGATAGGATGATTCCTCAGACACAGGCCTGATTTGAAAGAATAGCAGAAACACAATTTGTCCAATTACTCTGTAAAGAAAAATCAAAGCAGATCTACGTTTGTCCTTATTTTAATCACTTATTTGCCATATAATCACTGACAGGCATTTTCTGATTTCTCAGGTTTGGTGACTTGGCCATGACTACACATACTGTACATGCAGCAGGGTCAGTTTCATGGTCTGCTGGTTACTAAGGATAAAATTAAGGTGCAAAGTGATAGAGGCAGAGTAAGAAGATTCAAGGATACCTTCCTCTATGAGGTCCAGAAATTCTTAGCACCACAGATTTCTTTTAAGTGACGGCTTCAAGGCACATACATCATGAGAAGTGAAGGTTGAGCTAAGAGTAAAAACCATACATTTTTGTTTCATTAGAATATTTCCATGAAGCTATTAAGTGAGGACAATTACTGTGCAGTTCAGGAATCTAGACATTTACTTATGACTGCTTAGAAGAACTGATGTTTCTTTAAATGCTCTTAGAATGTCATGGAACACAGCAATGTCAATGACACCATGGAAAAAATAGAATAGAGGTCACTATACAGCATGATCACTTCTCATAAGAGAACAGAAGAACTACAGCTAGTAGTGACTACTGACATTTAGCAATGTGTGTGTCTAGCAAAGTCTGTGACTCTGATGAGATGATGTATGCACTAAGCAAGAGAAGCTTACAATTTATTATGACAATGTTTAATGAAGACACTGAACAGCACTGAAAATAAGTGTCCAGATATAGTGTATTTGGATAATGATGACCACTGTACTTCTGCAAATGCTTTTACATATGAGTGTGCCGGACAATACTATCTTCTGATCAGTTGGAGCACACAGGAGAAGATGGCAAGTCATGCAAGTTGCTGTGGGCAAATCTATTATAGACCACCAGAAGGGAAAAAAGGTGAAAATGTTTGGTTGGTTGTGGTTGGCTGATACTCACATAGAGCAAAACCATGACATTTAGGTAGAATTCCAGTTCTTCAACCCAGTTCACTCATCTGTAAATATAATAAATAAAACACAATTTCTCTTTTGTTGTATATCAAGGTAAATAAATAGAGCTGTGCCTTCTGGAAGAGAAATAACCTGAAATGATGCAGGTGACCAGGATCCAGCGCATCAGTAATTCTTAAAACCACTCTGTAAGCGAGCGTTACATTTCTATCACCTATTACATCACACTGTTGTAATGATTGCTGGAGCATAGGTTTCAGATGTTACCAAGAAGACAGAGACAACTGTACAGCCAGTTACTAAGTGGAAGGATAATCTTAAAGAACTGGATCACATATCAGTGTTGTTCCTCAAAAGTCGAGCAGGTGAGAGGCATCATTCTGATTAATGCAACCTATCTGCTTGGTTTGCGTTTTCAAGCAATTTGATACAGTCAGTTCTCTAAAAGGGCCTTTCTTTTTAGCAGGGCACAGTTATACTCTCTGTGCTTATCCCTTTGTTTTTATTGTAACAAAAGTAAAACATATGACTTTTGTGATATTTTATATGTACAACAAAATAGCTAGTACCACAGTGCTTCCTCTCTATTGATTGTATCTGGCATTCCGACAAAAGAAGTGCAAAGTCCCCATGATGATGTAGTCTATTCAAATCCACAAATTATCATCAATGCATTCTGAGAATTATTGCAGGAATTATTTCTATATTAGAAACTTCACAATTCAGTGTTCATAATCATCCCCCCAAAGGGGGCCCCTTCTACACCAGGCCCCATAGCATCCATGTGGGCTGTTATGGCTATTGTTTTTAACGCTCATTGGTACATATTTGTCTCTCTGTGCCCAGAATGATTTTAGTCAGAAGGTTGTAGCTGGTTTTTGTCAGACACTATATAACATTGACCTTAGATAGTAACTGCAAATGACAGGTCTTCTTTACAGTTATGGCCAATGAGTGTTTGAAGCAGATTCCCACTTGCACAGGAATTCTACCTGGTCAATAATTGGCATAAGGGCCTCCTCAGATGAATAATGCTAAAAAGATTTTGATACAGGATTAATGGAGCACAGGGTGCATGTCTAGTAGTAACTCTGGGCTTGTAGCTATTGTACTGCGCATGCTACTTTTGTGTTGAAATTTAGGTCAGCGCCTGAAGAAAAAAGGGCAGAAGGTGGGTTCCAAGGCATTGCAACAGAAGGCTGTGAAGTTAGGCATCACCCCCCCCCC
>NW_017306881.1:461925-496540 GCF_000935625.1 Nanorana parkeri
CCCCCCCGCCCTTTGCGGAAGGGTTTGCTGAGTATCATTGAGAAATAGTCAAGTTTAGATTGGCATGCAGGAATAGACATGTGCCCGCTCATTTTATAACAGAGAGCAATATAGCCTGTTTTCAGGGCCGGTTCAAGGATTTGCAGGGCCTATGCAGCCTTATGGTAGCGCTAGCCCTGCATAGACATCCCATAAAGCATTACTCCAAAACTAATATCAGATCTCAGATATCCATGTTACAGGTCAAAACAATTATCTCAGAAGCATTTAGAAAAAAGGAAGACCATCTGCTACTAGTGCCCTATATATAAAGCCACAAGCAATGACACCCCAAATAGTTTACTGTGGAGCAACCCAATACAAAAACACCGCAAAGTCCACCACTCCAGAAAGCATAACTAAGATGTCCATGTTATAGCTCACACTTAACATATCCAGCGTTTGGGAAAATAATGACCATCATTTACTGAAGCTCTATATGTAAAGCAACAGGCATTGAAACCCAAAGTCCATTGACATGGAGCACCCCAATACAAGGACCCCCCCCCCCATAGATCTTTACTCCAGAAAGCATAACTAATAGCAGATAACAAGTGACCATAAACTGATGTTTAACTGCTTCAGGACCATCTAACGTAGATAAATGGCAGCATCCTGAAGCAGTGTTACCAAGATCACAGCTGCTGTGGTCATTTAAAAACAGCTGGCAATAACTGTTTCATATACAAGCAATCCGGTGGATATACAGGCACCTGGTTGCTCGTATGCTGCCACCGAGTGTGCCCACTCCACTGTCCCCTGTGCGGGCCCCGGACCGGCGCAGCAGGTCTGTCCTCTTCGATTGGAGAGAGATCAGCACACTCCCAGCTGCTTATCTCTCCTCTGATCACTGGACCCAGAAGTGATGTGCATTACATCACTTCCTTTGTCACTCTTTAATTTCTGTAAATTGTAGAATCGCCCTATTACACTACAAACACATTTCATATAGAGTATATAGCAAAAATCATGTGGCTGCTAATGGGTTAATGGTGGCAAAACTTCTGTGTAATAAAATGTTAGGAGGCCTTACACTTACTGCCAATATAACAGAGGTATTCTCACTGACCAGCAATGTAATGGAGGTTTTCTCACTGACCGCCAATGTAACAGAGGTATTCCTACTGATCAGCAATGTAACGGCGGTATGCTCACTGACCACCAATGTAACGGTAATATTCTCACTGACCACCAATGTAACAGAGGTATTCTCACTGACCACTAATGTAACAGAGGTATTCTCCCTGATCAGCAATGTAACGGAGATATTCTCACTGACCACCAATGTAACAGAGGTATACAAATACATAGTTAAACATTCCTTTTTTCTGCAGTCTTCAGGCTGATCACATGCCCCTTTCCTTCCTTACATGTCATTACATGTAGTGCCCTGCTATCCAAGAGTACTGTGAGCTCTTGTGGAGGGGAGGGTTGATCTGCATATTAATTAGTCACAATATTTACATATGTATAAGTCACGGCTTATTGATATGCAAATACAGCCGCCCATTCATATGTAAACATCACGACAGGTGACATGCACAGTGCGAGCTCCCAGCGGGCTCCGGAAAGAGATTGCACACAGAGAACTGGTGGGGGAGAACTGAGGGGCGGGGGCTCAGACTATAGCAGCTGAAGCTCAGAGCCCCATCCCTACTGCTGCTCCTGTGTATGGGTGGCGGTGACACTGGTGCTAAGATTTTCCCGCCACCTGCTGGCGCCATTCAAGCGGCTGCTTGTGCTGCCTTATATGGCTCTGCATGTTTTTTAAAATGACTAACATCTAAGTTCCATCATTCTATCTATCATTGTCCTACTTCTTAGTTCTCTCTTATTGTATAACTAGAAATTGTTCATTCCCTGGGCAATTTGTTTGTAATAACTCTAACCCCTTAACAGTATTCCAAGGTCAGCTGTCCAATTTAGCTAAACTGAAACAACTATTGCTATGCCACTTTCTAAGCCATACTATCCAAAACAATAGTAGCTCTGGTATAGAATATACCATTTCTAAGTGTCTGATTTCGCTTTCACACTCATTAGTAATTGTTTAGTGGGTATTTTACCTTATTTGTTTCTAGTATGATATTTCTCCATGTTTGCGTTATTGTTAAAATAATCATTGATTTAACATATAAAGAAAAAATTTCAAAGCACAGTTAGGCTGGATTCACAAATATGCAGTGCATTAAAGCACACATATTGTTGCATGTGATATGCATTGTTGTAAAGAAGTCGATTCATTTTGAATAGGCCGACCTATTAACGGGCCTGCACCTTCTTTGTTTCACTGTACTATAACACACAGATGGCTCACATTGCACAAGTTCTCACATCTGTGCATTGTTATTTGCTTAAAGGCAGATCCATTCTAGTGCATTGGGATACCATTTAAAATGAAAGCCACCACAATGCACCGTGGTTAACACATTACCACTAAACAAATACATGAATCTGGTCTCAAGTATTTGTCCTTTAAATCTTATCTTGTTTAATATCTGGTTTAATCCTCCCAAGAAAGTTAAAAGGTTCCCACAGGTTAAAAAACCACCTGAATCTTGAAGAACCAGTTTCATGCACAAAGTCTTACAACTGCATATACTGTGCAGCAACTGCATACATGATCACCCTGTGATTGCTAAAAATCTCTCTGTGGTCTGGGTATTCATTGGACCCCATACATATGTATTATGTGCGAACCAGACAGGTGTTCTGGGGTCACAAAGGGTTATTAGCTCAGATCTGGGGGTCTCAAACTCAATTTAGTCGGGGGCCACTGGACACATTTTTTAGTCCCGTGGGCGCCGCTACTATATACGGTACCAGTTTTAATGTGTGCACATGTTACAAGCGACAATTGTCACCGATTCAAATTAATGATCGGGTGACAGCTGCTGCATGTAAACGCCTGCACACCGCATGTAATCATGTGTGTCCGTTTCGGCAATATATTAAATGTGTGGGCACTTGCCAGGTTTAAAGATGGCTGCCGCTACTCGCGGCGGCCATCTTTAAAAACGTAATGTGCAGTCAGTCACAGACAGGGGGACACCGGAGGCCCGCACAGAGAACACCAGCTGAGGATCTCGAGTGTGTGGGCCCGGCTTCCTCCGGTGCTGCGGGGCCCAAGCGGCCGCCTAAACCTACTGCCAGTCAACTGTACGGCTGACGGCCGATATTCATGTAAGGTTCAAGGGCCCCTCATGCGGCCCGGGCCCCTTACTTGAATATCGGCCGTACCCCCCTGACGGCGGCCCTGCCCCTTGCTCAAATCATATATAACCATAGAGATTTCCTAATAACTGCATACATCTGCAAGCTTTATTATATCACTATAGACTTTGTGGGCAATGTTGTCATTATAAAAGCTATAGCTGTGGGCTATAAGTGCAAGCTTTGTCTGGTGCATTGCAGTAAGTATTGCCTTTGCTAAAAGAGATCCTGGCTTCAAAGAGAAAACACTTCAATATACAACATTCACACACAATAGAGACCACCATTAATTATTTTCTGCTTTCTAATCTTTGCTACCAGATCTGTGTTTCAAAATAAGTACAGTGGCCTATGAGTTAGAAGTGCCAATCCGCTGGACCAATGGAAGGATCAGAAAAGTTTGTCCTACTTTCTCTCTAAACATGGTATTCCCTTTAATCATATAGGGCTTATTCACACCGGGGGAGATCTGCTTTGTTCTGCACAAGAACATCACAAGTTTTCACAAGGTTACTTAGAAAACTATTGCTTTATATGTGCCCGTTCACACCACAACAGAGTGGAGAGGTGTGGAAAAATGCAGCTCACCTGACATCACTGTCCATTTCTATGTGATATATATGTTTTATTTCAGTGATAAAAAAAAAACGCCAATGCCTTGCTTTGTAAAAATGCAGTGCACTCCCACTGCTAGCATACACAGACATCAGTCGATATGCAGAAATTGATAATTTTAGCACGCAAGCTGGTGTGAATGAGCCCATAGTGATTTAAAATATAAAATAATATACACTTTATGGGTAAAAATGTGTGAACAACTGACCATCACATCTAAATGAGCTAACTGGGCTGGACATCCCCAATCCCAATATTAAAATGGATCCCCCCCTTTTTTTTTTGCAGCTATAACAACCTCCACTCTTCTAGACAGGCTTTCTGCAAAATTTTGAAGTGTGTCTGATGGAATTTTGTCCAAAAGAACATATGTTAGCTGGGGTACTGATGTTGGAGAGAAGGAGGGACTACCTCATGGCAAACCTGCAGCTAATTCATCCTTTGCTATATATGCTCCAAGATGGAGGCTCTCATAGATTAGAGTTAGGACCACACTACACAGAGGGGCCTTGCTGTTGCAATGTGGCTTCCACATATTTTGCAAAAGTTGTGCAACCTAAACCTCTGTTTTTAACTCTAGGAGTTAGGCAGTAGTATTTTTTTTCCAGGCTGGCTGGCGAGTGTGCTGGGAAATTTCTGCTTTTGGATGAGAAGAACTGGCTCACAATTGGCTTTGTAATTCATAATTCAAAGATGTTCAGTACGGCTGAGGACATGGCTATGTGCAGTTCACATCAGTTCTTCTACAACGAACCATGTCTTTATGGACCTGGCTTTGTGCACAGGGGCACAGTCATGCTAGGACAGAAAAGTGCCTTCCCTAAACTGTTGCCACAAGGTTAGAAGTGCTCACTTGTCTGAAATGTCTTTGTATGTTGTAGCATTAACCGGACCCTTCACACTGCTAAACTCAATTTTTGGAGAGGTGTCCACATACAAATCAACCCCATAGTGCAGGGCTCAAAATTTACACTCGCCCCCTCGCAAATTGCGAGTGAAAATTGCGTGGGGGCGAGTGGAAATGAAGCCATTGAGTCAGGCACTCCTCGGGGCGGCTTCTCTCCTCCTCACCGACATGATGACAGCGCTCCCTCGTCCGTCCGGGGTCGCAGGAGGGAATATATATTTCCCCAAAGCCCCCCCCCCAACTGTAAATAAATGAATAATACAATTAAAAAAAAAATTATTTAAAAAAAGTAAAAACTGCCCCCGCCCCCCCTCACACGCATATTAGACATGTGCGAATACTAAAAATTTATTTCAGATGAAATGTGTATGTGTAATGCTCTGTGCGTTGTGCTGTGGCTGTATGTGTGTTGTGTGCGCATTGTGCCCTGTGTGTGTTTGTTTGTGTTATGAAGGGCAACTGGTGGCGAGTAACTTCGAAGGTCTGGCTAGTAGCTCAGGACCTGAAATTTTGAGCCCTGCCATAGTGCATACCTTCTCCTTTTGCTTCCCTCTTAATGTATTCGAATTAAAAAGAGAAAACAAAAAAAAGTGAATCTGTAAAAAGAAAATACGTAAAATGGCGTCTAAAAAATGACACAAAGAATTCTCAAAATGTAACATTGTTTATTTCTATTACTACATGTACACAAACATAATGTATGTTTTTTCTGGAATTAAGAAATAGTGTTATTTTTTACAACTTACATGCGGTTCATGTAACAATTATAGCGTAGATATTAACATAAACAAGTTGGAGTTTTCTAGATTGTAAATACAATGCACTTCTAACATTACTTTTTAATGTAGGTATTTTATTCTTGGATGATAGTAGTTCTCTTTCAATTTAATTTAAAGTGGAATGCATACACATGGTTAATATTACAATTTGGGGGAAAAAAGATATGTCATGAATTTACCACAGTTAGAGATAATTAACAGTTTGAATGGAATACACCTTAGCTTTAAGCTCTACATTTACTCAACAGTAAAATAACTGTACACTTAAAATATATATATATATATTTTCCACCAATCACTGCTTCAAATGCTTTGTAAACTATTTGGGAGTTGCAATAATTTCAATCCATGGAGCTCCTGGTGGAGGACAAGGTGAAAAATAAAAAAAATGGTATAACTGTATTGTTAATAAATAAAGGATGGTTCACTATGTACATACACATAAGCATTATGTGCAGCTTCCATTCAAGGTAAACACACTGGGATACTGTTATCATTTATAGTACTTTCATACTATGTAAGAAAATACTTCCATAATATGTATTCCTCTAACATATGCTCAGTCTCAATAACAATACTCTTAAAGAAATAGGAAATCATAAACCAAGCAAAGTCTACTTTGAAAGAAATAAATAAATCATAAAAAGTTGTCTTGAAAGAAGGCTGCATAGTCTATGTATTGGTTAGACCACTTTTTAAGCACCTCCGTGAGCACATCTCACTGATGTAATGATTAGTTTTAGGGTAGCTATACATGGCCCAAACCCAGCCCGCTACAAGCACCACCTGCGATGGTCAAGTGAGGATCATACTATGTAAGATTTCCCTAGGGGTGGTTATGAGTGCTTCCGACTCTTGGAAATTATAATTACACATTTTCCTACTTGTGGTAAATTCTCCATTTGACTATTGTGAATCATTTACTTTTCTATGGATAATAGGAAGTGTTTCACATTTAGCCACTCGGCGTGTTGCACATAGGACCATAAAGAGCTCAAGCATGGGCAGATGCCAATCACTCACAGTGAAATATCTGCCTTACAATACACAGGTGTAACCATTTTCTGTAAATCAGGTTTATGTTTCCAACAGTTAATTACATATACCAGACAGAGATAGGAATGTGTTGCTATACTATATTTATTAACGTGCCTTGTATATTTTATTATTTAGAGTTAAAGTAACTGATTGTATTGAATCTCTATTTAAGTGACTGTCACTAAAAAAGAAAGCCATCAGCAGATGTAAAGTGCAGGCACCTAGAGGTTAATTTCCCTCTGCTTTGGCAACATGCAGCCCATCATGGTCATGGCCCATCAGGAATGTGAGGGGGATAAGCTGGAAAGTGGGTCTTGGAGCTTTGTCCATTCAGAATGACCCAGCATGAAAATATAGCAGAGGACAATTAAAACTGCAGTATGTATGTGCACATATTACAGCTTTTTTGAACTCTGGGGAACTGGAAAAAATATAATTGCATTGTACCCCATTCCATCCCCACCCCCACCCCCACCCCCGCATTGCAAAAGAGTTAAATGCATGGGGTGCCAAGAAAAAGGACTTTTACCTACTTTATCCCTCACTGCCCTGGCAGCCGATGTTCACCTCTTCTCTGACGCTTTGTGTTGTGTGCCTGCCTTGGCGTCTTCACCTACCATACAGGACTGTTGGTCCTGCATTGTATGTGATGACATCACAGCTTCAACCATCAGCCAGAGCAATGAAGAAAAGAGGTTTCTGGGGACCAGTTGCATGGAGGGAGGAGCCTGCAGAGGCGAAGGATAAGTAAGTAAAGATTCCTTTTTCCTGGTACCCTAGGAAAAAACAAGCATTACAGCCTTACACTGAGGGGGACAACACACTGCAAAGGTAGTTTTTTTTTTAGGTTATCTGGCATTCAGCTCCACGTGACAGTTACTGGAAGCTTTTATTTTCTTTCTTTTGACATGTCTGTACTAGTGAACAGGTCTGATATTCTCAAGCTGCTTAGACAGACATTGACTTTCCTGCTCACAAAACCAATTTGTGATATATGTGCCCACACTGATCAGTCACTAATATAGGCTGAGGGAATCATATCACAGCCTACCACTTAATGTTTTCTAGTTGCTGCTACTGAGCATGCTGCATGCACTTTTCTGCCTACTTTAAATGGAACCTATAATAAAATACAACCAGCCTAATTATTAAGTCCCATGTTTAAAAGCATTCTAATACTTACCTAAAACACTTTCCCTTCCAACTGCAACTACCAACCTTCTTTCCAGCTACTCATTTGAAAAAATGCTTAGGCATATGATCAACAGTCACCACCAGCATTTTCTGCATACAATACAAAAGACTACTTTTATATTTTATAATTTAAGGGGCAGGGCATTTAGAATCAGCAGAGAGGGTTTGTACTTTCCCCTATGGCCGGTTTTAACGGAAATTTGAATATCTGCTAAGGCTTCTGTATACATGCAATTTGTGTCTATTCCGATGGTCAAATTGATGCATAATTCTCTATGGATCCAGCAAATATGAGTCACATGCTTTGCAAATGGAAACTCACCATCTGTCCTGAAAATGCATCAGGGTAAACTGTGATTCATACAGAAAACATGAGATTCGCTTGATGAGTCTTAATCCAATCTATCTGCAGTGGACCAATAAATCAATTTACTAATCTCTAGAGTCAAAAAGATTGTATCCACAAATGAGTGGGGAAAAAATGTACCCAGACTTTGGCCACAAATGTTTTTACATACACTTAACAATTTATAAAATAGCTTCACTGACCTCTATAGCTGCATGTGCTGTGAAGTAATTCATCAACAAAGATCACAACAAAGACTTTGTAGTTGGGCTTAGTCAGTTTCTAGCAGCTTGGGAGCAGTTGCTGTCGGTTTACATTACAAGCTGGCAGGCTGCCAAGATTCTGATTTCCTCATAAAATAAGGGAAACAAGCTATGATTTCAAGGCTGTTGTGAATTTGAGGATGAATTTCTCCACAATGGCTACAACTAAAGAGGTGAGTGGGGGCTTGTTTTAAAGTGCTGATACTGCTTGTTCAGAATATGAAAAAGCTTTAATGCGCATTGTCTGGGCACAGGTTCACATTAAAAGCTGCAAAATATATCAGTGACATGTATAGGAACCAAAAGCAAACAGTCAGTTGTCACTTTACTGTATACAGATCAGATAAAAGATAATATCTCATTAATTGCTATGGGCTACTGAACATCGCCACAGCAATTAACCATTTTATTAAGTAACTCTGAAGGTGTGATATTGTGTACATCATTTAAAAATAGTTGTTTCTATGTAAGATATAAAATTATAGTGGCACAACACTGGGTTCCTTGGTTTGAATCTTGTCAAGGACACTATCTCCATGAAGTGCACGCATTCTCCCTGTGTTCACATGGGTTACCTTTAAGTACTCTGGTTCCTTCCATACTCCAAAGCCATGGCCGTGTAATTACACGGCAAAGACCTGGAAACCTACATGGTACACAATTTGACAAGAACATTCTGTGGGGAAAAATCTCTCAAGTATATCAGACATGGTGCCTAAAAAGCTAACCTACAGAACTGCCAAGAGTCAGATACGACTGTACATATATTACCCACACAAAGGATACAATGTATCTTTATTAATGAATTGTACTGAAAGTAATTAGAATAAAATGTATCTAATAAATATAAATTTGATGTGTTGAGATATGACAAGTGAAAAGAAAACAAATGTCCACATATATATATATGCTAATGTTCAAATAACACTAGTATTTGGATGACATTAGATTGGTGGATCAGTCATACAAGGGGCGGACCTGCAGCTGGTGCCCATGCTCCAGGGCCTTTGGGAGGCAGTAAGGAGGGACCAGGAAGGATGACGTAGAGAGAAGTTAAGTCAGCACTGCAGAAGAAAATCTTCCCTTCTTCTCGTGCACCATGAGTTAGTCCAAATCCCAGAAGGCAGCAGTAGAAGATCTCCATTCAAGTAGCGGCTGGCATAGGTGAGAGAAAGATTCAGATGTCAAATAGTCTGCGGGGAGTTGCTAAGACTTCACAGGACAGGGAAAATAGTTTTCTTCTGGGAGTCCATTGGAGAGCACATCGTCATCAGAAGCAGTAAGGGCAGACTCAGCAGACTAGCTCTAAGCACCGGCCTGGGGTCATAAATGACATGTGTAGCAGTGATCATTAACCCCCTCTACCCTTGTCTGCTACCAGAAATTAGCTTGGGTCAACAAAGAGTGATCACATTTCATTTGTGACTCCAGCAATTAAAGAGTCCCCCTCCCTACCTCCAAAGCCTTAGACTGTGCCAGCTGTCAGATAAAACTCTCAAAGGAAAAATAAAATCCCAAAAGTAGTGAGTAAAGCAGCACCCCTGCCTCATCTCTCTGTTTATCCTGGGGATCCTGCAGTTTAGATGATTTCCATTTAGGAAGAAGAAGAAGCTGTCATAGAGGTGTTTAGCCAGGAGAAACAAAAAAGTGTCAGATCCAGGGGGGAAATAGGCAAGCCTGATCTGCAAATCTCCCCCTGCCCAAGGGACCTGAAGAAAGCATGACTTTCCAGCAGCGAAGAGGTTAAAGTCAACCAAACACAACATTTGTTTTGTTTTGATGGGTTGTCACAAGAACAGGAACAGAAAGGAAATCTTTGAATGTAGTCACTTGTTCCAGTGACAACTGGATGGGTTTCACTTCATAGAGAATGACCCACCTCCCAGCTTCCTGATTGGCCGAGAAGCTGGATCCAAGCTAATTTGATGGGAAGCTGGCTTTAAGGGCCAATCAACATGATCCAGCCAAATAGGCAGCCAAATAGGTCAGCCAAAACAGCATGGATCTGGCTTCCTGGGCAATCAAGAAGCTGGGCAGTGGGTAATGACAAGTCGCCTGGCTTCCTGATTGCGAGGGAAGCTGGCTCCATGCTAGCGGAAGTACTGGTATTGACACTTGGTATTGGCGAGTACCGAAAGATAAATATCGGTACTCGTTCCCGAAGAACCGGTATCGTTGCATCCTGACCGGTAATTATATCAGTATCGGTATCAGTGCCAAAACCAAAAAAAACAGATACCGGCGCTTTAATTATGAAGCGACTGCAAATTGAAGCGACTGTCTTAGGTCTTACCACACAGAACCGCATGACACCTGTTTACAGCACTGAAAAATAGCCGATTTACTTATTGCCTGAACCTGAACTACTTTAAGATCATTGGGAGACAAAGGAAGGCATTCCAGGTATCACCCCCCACCACTGACAGCTGTGTACATAATTGGCAGGGATGGTCACACAGTTATTATTTTATTTTATTTCTTCCATATTTTGTAGGATTGTTAAAAGCACATGAGCCCAGCAAAAGGTGAGTGCTTCTCCAAAGTGAGTGCTGCTGCCTTTCAGAAATGACATTGGGGTTATATGGTCAAGTTTGATGCAAAAAAAATGCTATACTGAGATCTTCCATAAATAAGACTGAAATGTGTTAAGAAATGTTGATGGTACTTTTAGAGGCACTTTAGAAGTGTTAATAGCGATACGCTTCAAGTCTTTCAGTGCAGAGAAAGGTTTAAACTGGGTAAATAAAGAACAAGGATTATAATAAATAAGGGTTGAAATAAATGGCCTTAAGTTCCTTACTGCTTAGGCCTTTAACGCAGATATATTCCATGATGCAGCGGAGAATCCAGTATTATGAAAAGAAAGTTAGACTTGGTGCAGTGGCTCCTTTAAATTGTATAAATTGGGATCCCATTGTTCACTTCACTTTTTCCTTATGCTTGATGTGCCCATTTTTCTTGTGCTTGCCATTTGCTAAACCATTATGGTAGACTCCATTAGCAGCACTGTGTTCTGCACTTCTGCTCCTCCGCATGTACTTTACAATTTTTGAAAAGGCATACCAGGCTAAAACAGCAATGACAACTGCAACTAACACAATATCAACCAAGAAGTACTGATAAGTAGAGATGTCATAGGTAGCAGCTCGGAGATGTTTTGCTCCATTGTGTCGAAGAATGTAGTCAATCCAGTAAGTAGCTCTACTGACAGGATGGCCAGGCTGATCTTTGTGAATGTTAGATAGCTTTGTGGCTTGTTCTCGATAACTGAAGTGACAAAGTAAATATATATAGTTAAGAGAAAACAATCTAGTCTAAACTAAATATTTTCTATAGCTTTTAATGCCAGGGAAATTTAGATCTCCTAATATAATGAGGGGAATTTATTAAAACTGGAGCAAACAAAATCTGGAGCAGTTGTGCATGGCAACCAATCAGCTTCTCTCTTTCATTTTCAAATCTTAACTGAACAAACTGAAGAGAGAAGCTGATTGCTTGCCCTGGACAACTGCTCCAGATTTTGTCTGCCCCAGTTATGATAAATTCAGACCGCTGATATTTGTCAAGGAAAGACCTGTCACAATTGATGTGCTTGCCATCCCCTGGTGATGGTGCTTAATTAAAAATGAATAAATAACATATTGCTTTACATAAAAAAATAACCTCATACAAAAAACCATACACAAAACACATACATGGCTATTCACAAAAGGGTGAAGGGTTTGGAGAAGACAGGAGAAGTGAGCATACTAGGACAGTGAGTGAGCGATCAGACTTTTCAAAATGGCACAAGTTTAAATTTACAAATATCCGTTATTTATTAACTCAATAAAGTGTTAATCTTTAGATTTCATAGGGATTGTGTAAGTTATGCTGTGTTTGTATAGGCTAATGTTGATTTTAGCATATATTTATTGAGAATATTGCTTTTGACAAACATTTGTGCAACTATCATGGAAACTACTGTACTTTCAGAAAATATATGGTTCGGGGAGGGGGGTAAGATGTAAGTGAAAATAGTTAAAAAGGTGAAAATTGCAAAACTGGTCTGGCCTCAGTGCCACCTTAAATTTATAATTCAATTTTGTGGTAAAGTAACAATATGAAATACATAGTGGTTGGTTCACTAAAGTAGTAGAGGCCGTTCATTTTGGAAAGTGAATGAGAGTAAACAAGGTGAACCTGTGTTCACTCAGAATGCCTAACCAGGTGAGGGACATTAAAGAAAGAGCTTTTGTACTAGCATTGGTTTGCTTAAAGTGAGCACAATGTGAGCACAGATGCATCTTATTTACTAAACCCAGTCTACAGTCACTTTACAAACAGAACATTTATTTTGCTTAGTGAACAATTACTATGTCTTTACCAAATCAACCATATACTGTCTTCGTATATCTAATCGGGGCATCATGGTGAAAATAACATTTTACTGATAAAGCAGTTTGAAGACCAATTATCCATTCTGGCTGCAATTGGCATTTATATGTCAATGCCTTTCTTTCAAATAGACAGGTTAATTTGCTTACCTGCGGCTATAAATAACATCTGAAAGAGCTTTATACAGGTTATCCTCTGTCATTCTTTTCCACTCCAGGAGGATGCCCATGCCTTTAGCTTGTACTCTGGTCATAGTATCATAATGGTCCCCGAACAATGGTATTCCTACTACAGTCACTCCATGGTATATAGCTTCAAAAATACCATTTAGTCCTCCATGACTGAGAAATGTCTTGATTTTTGGATGACCTATAACGCAATTTAAATGCTTTATAAAATAACTGCTTTCTATAAATACAGTTATCTTTATTTACATCCATGGTGTTTGTTCCTATAAAATAAGGTTAGCTTCACATATTCTCAATATACTGATTGATATCCTGATCATCTGTAATTGTTCATGTCTGACATCTGTCTGAAGAATAGTTTCAGAAACAGTTGTAGATATTGTCTGTGAAGGTTCTCATTCATCCAGGTCATGGTATATCTGTAAAAAATAAGTCAAGGCAACTGGACTTGCTCTATTTTTGTTGAAATACCATGTGAAATACCAGTGAAACGTCTTCAAGAAAAATACAGCAAGTTCAGTTGCCTTGACTTATTTTTTTACAGATAGTTGTAGATATTCCTATCATCTGGGTGGGTGCAAAAGGTGGTGAATAAGAAATCAAATAAGTGGATTACATACATGTTTCTTTCTGTTTTCACTATACTTTGATAGCTTTAAATAGTATAGTCCAGTTCACAGAACTTTACAAAAGGGTAAGAAGCTGCATTTTGAATTTCATTGGCTGAAAATATGTGCCAGTTTTTCTAAACTAGGTATCCTTATCCCAATCTGGTCTCTTAGTGAATTGGGCCTTATGTATTTAAATTTTAAAAAAAATTAAAAATAGAAAACTTGTTCTTAATTGGCCCAGAAGATCATTCAACATGATCAGTAAGGAAGGCCAATAAGCTGCATGGTAAAATATATATATGTGACCAGATACATGACAATGAAGCAATGGAACTCACTCAATAAAATTGCTGCCACATTTATACTAGTTTGTGCTTCCTATGATCCTATTCTACATACCAGTCAATGTGTCAAGGGGCAGGATTAGGGACCATATGGATACTCACATCTTTTTGCTTCTGAAGCTCATCAGCATAATTAGTTTGTAAGTCACCAGAAAGCATTGTATAATTCCATTTGCCATCATGTACCTATATTGTTATTGGTATGGGCCATATCCATAGCATTACCATCATGGTGGAAATGAGCTGATGCAATCTAGCTTCATTTTGAAAATATTTCAGTTGACCCCAAGACCCTTCATTAAATGTTTCCACCTAACACAAAAACAATGCTTTAGTTTTGGGTAGAGTGGGGAAGGGATAGAGGGGGAAAAGCTGTCTGTCTGTAACCGTATTGGAGATATTTCTATTGATTTTCTGTGCCTGTGACACCAAGACTTAAAATGAGGAATATGGTTGTCACCAACACAGGAAGATACAGGCAGCCGTGAAAGCATAATAAATGCTTAATCCTTTTTCCACTTCACCTAAAAAAGTTTTTTTGTTAACTTTATTCTAGATGAGATATTTCCCATCAATTTCTGTCCCTGTAACACCCTGTCATTAGGACAGGAAGTACAATGAAATCTACCAACTAGGAAAGCAGACAGTAATAACAACCTTAATCCTCCTGTCCCATCGCACTCCTGACCGGACAAAAACCCAAATCCAACTGGGTGGGTGCGGTAGTGACAACGGATGCCTCCGTAAAAATTTAGATAGAGGAAAGTAGTCACTCGCACTCCATGATATTAAAGTCAATGCTGTTTATTGACTGAGATAACACACATCTCCTTTGCTAAGGAGATGTGTGTTATCTCAGTCAATAAACAGCATTGACTTTAATATCATGGAGTGCGAGTGACTACTTTCATCTAGTAATAACAACCTGACATAGGTTGTTGTACGGAAAGGCAAAGTGGAAAGTATACTTATAAAAACATTCCATGTAAGAAACAGAGGTTACTGGCCGTCCCTGTTGAAAATCTAGTTGGCTGGGTATATTAAAGTCAAAAGGTTTTTAAACCATTTCAAATGCCGTTCCTTAATGTTTAAGAGTTTTAGAGGGTTATTCACGAAGGAGCCAAAGGATTAACTTTAAGCATCGGCTAATCCTTCGGCTCACTTCGGTCGCTGGAGCCCTCCGGTTCAGCTGAGCCGAAGGGCTGCTGTACGGGTTATTCACAATAGTCACAGCCGAAGTAGGGAGAACGGTCTGCAGGCAGACCGTTCTCCCTGCAAATGTAAACAACTGGGCGGAGCTAGCCATGATGTCACGGCTGGCTCTGCCCAGTTGTTATTCATGACAGCCTAGCGTCCTCAGGTAATTTGAGGACACTGGACTGTCATTAAATGACAACAACTGGGTAGAGACAGCCATGACATCATGGCTGGCTCCGCCCAGCTGTTTTCATTTGGCCAACCCATATAAGAGGTGATGGCCAACTCAAAACAAATAGGCGGAGCCAGGGGTGAAATGCCCGCTCATTTGTTTACTTTTTGCCAGCATCTGTGATACAGGTCATTTTGCGGCGTGTGTTCGGCAGGTGAGGATGGGTCAGCGGGCGTCAAACATAAAAATAATGCTGTTAAGTATTTACTTACCGAGTAAATCATTTTGAGGTAGCCATTCTACAAGCTTTGTGTTGTTACCTAGATTCTTAGGCTTGGGTCCAGAAAACCTTAAAGCATATAAAATAATAATAATAATAATAATATATTTTTAACAATGCAAAAATACCAGGTCATTAGGGCCTCATTCAGATGTGGCGTACATGTCAATGCGGCACACATGCCCGAAAATGGGCCGGCCCCGGAAGGGACAGGTGCTACATGTAATTGCATAGAGCTGCCTGTTGTTCCCTATGGGAGGACGCGGCTGTACTCTGTCTAATTGCATGCAATTACACAAAGCACCTGTCCCTCCTGGGATCGGCCCATTTATTGGCATGTGCGACGCATTGACAGATATGTATGCTCTATCTGAATGAGGCTTAAATGTAATAAAACAAGTTGCTGTGCTGCTCATCATAGCTTAGAATCAATAGGAAATGATACTTAAGATGTACAACATCTTAAAGAGAAAAAACATCCATAAAATACACAATATAAAATAAAGTAATAGGAATGTAGATGTTACAGTGGCTAAGAATATATAATGACAATAACAATATAAATAACAACTAGTATAAGTAATCATTATGATTACTTACATACTAGCATATCTATTCAGCCTATGTTAACACAAAAAGAACCAAAAAGCCTTCTACTGTAAGGAACTGTATGGAACAGCACTGGCTTATTCAACAGAAACTATTTGTGTCATAGCTTCCAATGAAGATCCAAAGAAAACAGACAGGGTTTATTCATCATTTTAGAATAACATCATTCCTTCAAGCACCTGTGGAAAATGTGCTTGCAAATCTTATTTTTTTAATACAGACACCAATTAAAATTATCAAGCCATTTATTTCCAAGTGGAAACATGTCAGAGCAGGGAATAAAAACACAGATCTTTGCACTACTAGGGTATGGTGAATACCAAGCATAATTAATATATACCATTTTTATTTTTTAATCTGTACCATTTGAAAAAAAAATGTCAAAGGTTGTTCATGTTATTTAAAATAGTGCTTAACACTGATAAAAAGGGCCTTTGACAATTCAAATTAAAAAGAATAACAATACTTTTATGCAATATAAGGCTACAATCCCCCCTTGCTCCCCACCACCCCTTTCTCCATAGCTTCTTCTACAGATCTTAGATCAACTGGCTTCTTCTACAGATCTTAGATCAACTGGCAACCTTGTCCAAAGGTTAAGGTTTATGACCTTCACTATGAAGTTGTACTGCACATTGTAATGATAATGAGGTATGCGCCTATCACTATTAATATAACATTCTGTTTTCCCTCATGTTGGAACAAATGCAGCCTTCCATTCAGTTTTAGTGACCTCTGGCTGCCCTCAGTTTGCCAGACATCTTCAAATTCCAGGAACAATATCTGTTAATCTGGGCCTGTAATCTTGATAGTTCTTAGTGAAGCACTAATACCTGATTGTTTGTCCAGAGTTTCCCATAGACCTGGTGTGGATCAGCTTAAATTACTCTTTTATGATCCAGGTCATAAATCGCTAATACCATGGTATTGGTTTTGCCCAGCTCAGCTAAATTCCCTTAGTAATTTAGCACTGGACAGGTTGAGGTAAACACAAGAGGACCTGGTAAGGATAATGACCCAGGTAACCTTTTATTCATCCTAGGCCATTAACTGAACTTTACAATATCACCCCAATTTCATAACTTGGAATGGGACAGTGATATTGTAAAATTAATTGCACAAATAGCTGTGTCTTGTCAGGACAAAAAAATACATACCTAGAATGGACAAGTTATGATGGTCAGAAGCTTGACCAGCCCCATTAATACTTCTGGCCCAACCATAATTCATATGTATGCCAAGTTTAGTCCTAATGTAAAGCTACTTTCATGATGCATAATAATTTAAGGGTTGTCAGGCGGTATGGTGTATCCATGTTCCACTATAATCTTAGATATAAAATTTAACAGTTTGAGAAGAGCAGATGAGAACATTGTAAAGGTTTAGCCCTCCTGCTCCCCCTCCCCAGCACTGCCTTATGGGCTGACTCTTTGACACACCCTAGATGGCTGACAAAAAGATTCTGCAGAGGCAGCTAAAGAGACTCTTCTTTTAACATCAAGTAGAGGGACTCCTGCAACATCAAGAAGTTAGTAACATCCCAGGAGAGTTCCCATTTAACATTTGTAAAGAATCTGTGCAAGCCTTGCTTAGAGAAGAGCCACTCAGATCCATCTTTTGTTTATTGAGCTGGATGCTATCAGAACTCAAACCCTGTTAAGTACTCTTTTTTATTCCTCTTTAATTTACGGTTATATATATTTGTCTCTCTTTATTAATATATTTTTCTGTATATTTTTCTGCACCTCTTTTAATAAAAGACAATCTTAAAAATTGTTAAGCGTATCTCTATGCTCTAAATAAGAACTTAAAGTATCCTTGCCAAGTCATGTGTAATTGAAGTACAGTGGGTTCGGACCGGGCGCATCCGCCACACACATGCGCATTCTTTTTTTGTTCATAGACCCTATAGCTGTCTTACTTGCATATATGAAGTTCACCTACTGTACATACAGATTTTTCTATTTGGGTTTATGGAGAAAAGACCATGTATAGTACATTATGTTCACTACTGAGCAACATATGTATATTAAATCCCAACTCACTTTCTAATGTATGCATGAAATAAACAAAAGCAAAAAAAAGAAAAGGTGACTCAGAGCAGATGTAACCAGTCTGACATACGAAGTAGACAGGATAGTATTCCCATATGAAAAGCAGCAAATGTTCAGGCATTCTGCTATATAAATACCAGTTTGTGTGGCACTAAAATATGTGTAAAGTTTCCATCAAAATAGAGTACAAATGTAATTTAACTATTTCACTAAAATATTTTCTATTAAATGACAACACAGGAATTGGAGAGTAGAAATCTTTCTTAATCTCATGCTGTTTTCTATAATGAACCTCTACGGGATTCATGTATGCTGTGATTGGAAGCCCAGAAAGAGTCACTTTAATTCCTATAACAAAAAAAAACCTTTTATATGTTAAATGGGAGAGGTATTTTTTATTAACACTAGTTTATTTTTTTATACAATTACTTATTTTTCAGGTGCACAGGACTGAGGTTATGGATTGACCAGAGAATGGGAATCAATTGTCTTCCCCTAAATTGCAAGTAACCTTCTCCCCAGTATTCCCAAATTAACATTGTTTACCCCTCTCCTTGTCCATTTCATATCAGTCCAAATCAATTTGCAAAAGTATGAAAAAAAAAATAACTCAACTCAAACACAGATGTGTCTTGTAAAGTGCCACATACGTAATACGCAATTGTGATGTAATTTATATATTATACATTAAACAGATATAACCCAACCACATACAAAAACGATGTGCAGTCATGACTGTAAGTCATTATTGATTAAATTCTTTCTAAAGCCAAACCTTTTCCCATTTTGGATAGAACAGGGCATAGTTAAAACCCTTGTTTTTTCTTTTACCATCTGTGTCCTGTTTAATAGATATTGCTTTACTTTCCTGTTTTGTAGACACCACAAGAAGTGAGAGGTAATCTCCCAAACCTAGGTAAATATCCTCTTAGGCAGTTGTCACTGGAACAAGTGCCCCAAAAGAAAGAAGATTTCCCTCTCTTTACTTTTCTGATGGCAACTAAAAATGTTATAATATTTTTTTTCTCTTTCGGTCACAGCGACAATGGTCACCAGTACAAACAGAAGGGGTGAATCTCCTCAGCAAAAACAATAAAATTTTTGTTTGGGAAGTTCTAACACTTCCCCACGTTGTCCAAAACAACAACAAAATGTTTTGCCTTTAGATATACTAAAATAGCTTACCTCCAAATAACTTTTTGTTGTAATTTAGCTAGTGCACCTGCAAGTTTTTGGGCAATATCTTCAGACAAATATTTTACCCCTGCTCCAAAAGAGACTAGAACAAATCCATTGTCATCTACACCATCCACCCAGGTCTGAAGATCCTACGTTAAAAACAAAGAAAAATATATGTTAATATTTGTTTAGCATAGAATCTTATGACATGCAGTATATGAAAAATTGTTTGCATTTTGATACATGCATAATTCCTCCTAGGATCCAGCCCACTGCTTGCGCAGGACTGAGAGCTCTTGAGAGGAGTACTAAGGCAGGGGACTGTGATGATTTCAGGAAGCTATGTACAGCACCGTGCCCTCCCCTCCCTCCAGTCATGATCAGAGCATTGATTATATTACTGCATCTAAAATAAGGTTTGTAAGGAAAATCAAAAAGTTGTTTAAACATGCTGATGGAGGAAAAGCAGAAACCAGGGAAGGCAAAATATAGGCAGATTAACCTTTAAGGGCTTCATTAATATGCCTCATCAAAACAATTTTTGTTCTTTTGTTTAACAAACAGCATTGTATAGTTCCTGCCAAATGTGGCAGATAATGTATGAGGTTCTTTTTATCTAAAATATAGTATATGTGTTCTACTCACATGCAGTATTTGTAAAATATGTGTGTTAAAAACACATTTTAGATTTTACTAAATGTATATGATATAATAAAAAATAGGTAACTGAGGGAACGTTACTAAAGCATGTCATTTCAATAAATCATGCAGTCACTTCATTATCCAATTTCATTTCCACACGGAGAATTGTAGCAATTATTAACACAAGAACGACACGAGTGTACGTTCATTACTCACTCAGTAAATCAGGCTCACAGTTTAGGGCGGCGTAAAAAAAAGCAAATTGCTCCAATTTTGATAAATTACCCCCATTGCTTATCTGTTTAAAGTGACAATCTGTGTCATCTTAATAAATCCCTCTCAAGTGCCCAGGATTACAGATACACAAGTCACAAATACGCAAAAAAAAAACAGTTGCACGGACTTTGCAAATTGAGAGGCAGCCTAAATTGTGTCTAATTTTGGCACTAATTTAGTTGATAAATGTTCCCCTGTGTGTTGCGGTGTGCTGCACTGTCTTAACCCCTTCATGAATGAGCTTTTTTTCAGTTTCTGTTCGGAAATGACTGAAGCACTTTTTACATTTTTGCTGTGTGATTCTTCCATGGCAGTAATATACTTTCTTACTAAGTGCACCCACACACAGGGCCACCGTCAAGGGGGTACGGCCGATATTCAAGTAAGGGGCCCTTGAACCTTACATGAATATCGGCCGTCAGCCGTACAGTTGACTGGCAGTAGGTTTAGGCGGCCGCCCGGGCCCCGCAGCACCGGAGGAAGCCGGGGGCCCGCACACTCGAGATCCTCAGCTGGTGTTCTCTGTGCGGGCCTCCGGTGTCCCCCTCTCTGTGACTGACTGTACATTACGTTTTTAAAGATGGCCATCTTTAAACCTGGCAAGTGCCCACACATTTAATATATTGCCGAAACGGCAATATATTAAATGAAAATCAGGTCCAGCGGGGAATCAGTATGACCTGCATCTCTTGCTGATGCAGATCATACTGATCGATCCCTCGTGGTGCCGCCGCTGATTGGCAGGGATCAATTAGTATGGTCTGCATCAGCCTGAGATGCAGATCACAATCATCACACTGATCCTCCACTCGACCATTATGATAATCCAAGTGCCACACTGGACCCCAGGAATGCAGCCCCCCTTCCTGCAAAACAGGTAAGCAGGGGAGGGGGACATTTTTTAATTAACAATTGTTATTTGTGTGTGTGTTTTTATTGTGTGTGTGTGATTTTTGTTTTCCATTAATGAAGCTGTGTGTGTCTGTGTTTTTAATGAGTGTGTAATATGTATGTTTCATTACGTGTGTGTGGTTTTTTTTAACCACTTCCTGCGGGTTGAAATGTACGTCCTGCGCTGGAAGTGGTTATACCAAGAAAACGGCTGCTCCTGCACACCACTTGCAGTGCGTTCTGGCCAGAACGCACTGCATCGGATTGCGGCCGACTCACTTTTTGGCCGGGCAGGAGGTGGCCTGGCCGGCCATTGAAGTGAATGGCGCTGTAGCCATGCTCTCCGGCCGCAATGCGATCGCCCGCACGGGATTGCAAGGCACATTGTGCCTGCAGTGCGTTTGGGTGCGGTGCTGCAAGCACTATTTTGATCGCACTGCACCCGAACACACTGTAGGCACAATGTGCCTTGCGATCCCATGCGGGCTATGGCGCCATAGCTATATATTTATATCACATATGTGTGACTAACTCTTCACTTGGAATGAATAACATATAAAAACAAAAAGAGGATTTTTTTTAAAAATAGCAATGCTAAAAAAAAGGCATTACAATAAATATGTTTATTTGTCCTTTATTTGGAAGCACCTCAAATCCCTAGGATTTCAGAAATGTTTCTGCACTTTCCAGCCTAAAAATAAAAGCCAACATTTTATTTAATTCTCTAAAAACGAATAATGGTTTAGTTAGGTGGCCTACAATGTCACTGTCATTAGGTGTCACAAACTGTCACACTTAGGAACAGAGACATACTTTGAGCAATCACATCATGAGGGGGTAAAATGAAAAAAAATTAACCCCCTTAGGGTGAATAACAAATCGGCAGCCCAGCTGCAGATTTTCATTGTAAGAGGTTAATTTTTTATAATAATTATAGCATAAAAATATATTTACATTTTTTTTATTACACTTTACAATTTGTTTGTCTATTACATCAAGCAGTCACTATGACTAATTGCTAATTTAATTTTTTTAATTTTTGGTTATTATTAGGCTGCCCCAAACTTCAGAACAGCCAATAATACATCTTAGTGACACTTATCCTGACAGCATGACAGGATTAGATCTCACTAGGCTTCCGATGGTCCTCAGACGATCAGAAGTTTGATACATTTAAGCAAAATAAATACATTGTTTCTTATTGCTGAAATGTATTGTTTCGTGAAGAATGTATCTTTACAAAGCCTGTAAACATCGGGACTTGCCCGATGTCTATAGAGCTGTCAAAAGTGAAATAGCAAAGTGATGAGTCATGTTCTGCTTCTGTTCTTTCACCTGTCAAATGCTGGATCGCTTGTATTTGTAACAGCTTCTTTCTTTCATTAATGAAAGAAAGAAGCTTTTCCAAAGGCTTAACTATTTAATTAATGGATGCCTCAATAGAATACTGTCCATTAATGAACGGTAACCGCTGATTGTCAGTGGTTACCGGCATTACAAAACCCTGAATAGCTGCTCACGTACAGTGTACGTGAGCAGTCATTGGAGCACTTTACGATGGAGATGTACAGTGTCCGTCTCAAGTCGTGAAGGGGTTAAAGTAGTGCTAGTGTAATTTTTTCATGTGGTGAGACACAATAAGGACTCATTAAACTGGCCCTCATTGAATGATGACTCAAACCTCTGTGAATTTCACTTAACTAAATACTGCAAAGGTATAATACTCTAGCCATTAATTTAAAGTAGAACTGTTATCAGTCCACATTAAAAATAAAGATAGAAAAAGATTTTGCTTATCTCTATTGGTTGAACTCAATGGACTTGTGTCATTTTTCAACCTGACTAACTATGTAACTATGTAGTGTTTTTGCATCAATAGAGACAGGATCTGTAACCATAAAACCCTGTCACAGGAAAGTCATAACTGCTTACATATTAAGATAGTCTCCCTCTAGGTAACATTGCTGCTAGGCAGGTACAGCTATGGAAAGCTAAACAAATCATAAACCCGTTTCTATGACTGTATTCATTTACAACACTTCAGCTTGATATGCAAAATTATTTTCAGCTGTGATCTGAAAGTGAAACACTTCTGGTGTTCTAGATAAAATATAATTTTGTAAGCTTTAGAGCTTCACGGGTCTAGTGTAGAGGTTCCCTTCCTAGAGTCGCAAAATAGGGGCTTACTCTATACGAAATTATGTAAATTGCGTCATGAAGACTGGGTATACGGAGAATGCCATATATCATATATTACTGACATGCTCTAAAATGTAAAGTAAACTGTGTAAAGGTCCAAAGTTCATAAGTAAATACGTTTGGTAGCAAAATTGCAAAATACATCCATTTGCCACTTTGGAATGTGGGTAGAGAAATGCAAGTCAGCCAGCAGAGGCAAATGTGGAGCCAGTTATCCAGCAATTATATAACAGTTTCTACCTTATTAGTACATAAACTGACACCATTGTACCTTCATTGGTATTTAGATAAGATGACAAACTTCAGCCAAATATTTTCTTTTTCAAAATAGTAGTAAAGGGTTGGTAACTACATCCCATTTTATTGCTGTGTCCCAGTTGGGGAGATTTTGTCTATTTGGCACATGCCAGACAGAATAGAAAATAAGGGTTAATCTTCCCAATATCATATTATGTAATTTCTCATACCATACTGTATGCCACCCTTTTTTTTTGTTAAAGATGTGTATCACTCCTCCTTTCTATGAGTTTAGGATCACCCCCAAAATTATGTGGCAGACTAGAATTTAACTTTTAGGGCAGAATCCTTGAATTATTGTGGGGTAGAAAGAAAGTTAGGCACCAGTCACTTTAACCTGGTTTTATTTTCTCAATAAACTCTGGAGAGAGGGTTAGGGGCACAGAATACCCCAAAATAGCAAGATCTCAGGTCTTCTAATAGCAGGTAATATTGTTGTTGGCCTTAGCAGATTGCAATGCCTTTTTGAGAGCAGTTGCTTTTTGTAGTTAAAGGTCAAATTACCTTTTTCTAAGTAGATTCTAGGCCCTTGAATCTATGGAAGTTGTGAATGCTACCTTAGTTGATGAGCAGCAAGATCTTCTTGCATGCATGCATGTAATGAATGGATGCAAACATGCAAACATGTAGCCAGTCTCTAGTGAATGGATAGGATGTATACACAGCCATGACACAGTTCTCTTTTGAACAGATAGGGTGCATTATCAGTGATTCTGCCAGTTTGTGGTAAATAAACTGCAATTTTAGTGATTCTGCCTTTCTCTATTGAATGGAAAATCTGCATTTGCATTGATTCAGCCCATCTCTATTGAATGAATAGATTGTATGCTCAGGGATTCTACCAGACTTAGGGGTCTATTCACAAAGCTGCTGAAGGATCTGGCCGTAGCTTCGGCCGATCCTTCGGCTAGCTTCGGCCATGCTGCTACTTTTTCTTTGGTGGCTTTGCGGCCGCACTTCTAAGGGAAACTTTTGGGCTGTCTCCTACTTACAAGGCTGGAGAGGTAGCCCTTCGGGTAATGTTTGTTCCGGATCGATCACGGAGGGAAAGAAAAGCCGTGTAAACCATCAAGATTTAAACAACAACTACCAGGATTACAAATCACTACACAAGCATCTCCTATGGGAATATTATCCTGACATCTATTACGGAATCACGAATGGTTTTTCTTTTCCCCTCTGTGGCCACCAAAGAAAAAGTGAGTAACTTGGTTACCTATCGATACAATTGTATCCACTGTTGTAATACAGTGTAGTTGCTCACACCAGTGACTGCCTGTCATTCTGCTGATACATTAACCCTGACTGCTCCGTCCTATCATTTGGGCCATTATAGGGAGGCTGTGTCATTGTTTTTAAACAATTTTAAATGTCTTGTACTAGGTGTTTTACCTTTATACTGTTTTGATGTTTAAATAAAATGTGTTCAATATCTTAAGCTAATACTGAATTACTTGCTCATTGGATAGCTCCCTTCATGGGATTTCTATATCAAGGGGAATGTGCTTTGTGAATACTAATTTCGAAACCCAAGGGAAAGCTGCACATGGGCAGAGCAACTTAAAAAGGAACTTTACCCATATCTTTAAAATAACTACAAACACACCTTTAGAAATATAAGAACAAAAACATGAAGCACCCCAACATGTGCAGAATTGTTTTATTATAAATGATTGAATAGTAAAAACATACTCACAGACGTGCAGTAATGTAGCACCTACAGAACTTCCTCAACTCAGGTTTGGAAGTGTACAACCCATAGATGGCAGTCTAACACAGAGGACAACGATCCGCCAGCTGGCATGCTGCGTCACGGCCGAACGCCTGTGTTCGAGGCTGAGGCTTTCCGGGGCACGAACTCTTCATCAGGGGGCATCATGAGGCGGTATGCCAGCTGGTGGATCGGCGTCATCTGTGTTTGTCTGCTATCTACGGATTGTACACTTCCCATGCTGCAAGAATTAAGTTCTGTAGGCGCTACATTACTGCACTTCTTTGAGTATGTTTTTACTATTCAATAATTTATAATAAAACAATTCTGCACATGTCGGGGTGCTCGGTGTTTTTGTTCTTATAGTTATAGTGAAGGTTCCCTGATCCTTGTAAAAGAGCAGCACAGTGTGTAAAGATAGTTCCTATTTTATTCTGGGAAGGTTGATTCATCAGCTGTGAATAGTGCCGGGTATCAAGCATTCTTTGAACACCTTTAGAAATGTTGAGTAATGGCAATCTACAAACGGATACTTCTGGATAAGTTCAGGCTTTGTATTCTTTGCATACCGTATTCCTCTTTTTATTCCCAGTCTCCTGACATGTTTACTAAAGGCAGCTTACTAGCTCTCCATTTACTTCCTGGAACTCTGGCATGCATATCACCTCAGTGGAGGAAAAGGCCTTTCCCTGAGATCTCATAAGATTACAGAAGAGATTTCCCAGCAATGCTCTGCTGATGTAACCTTCCCCAGATGCAACGCTTTGGCACTTATATAATTTGTGCAGAAGAGGACCATGAAGTAGATGAACTCTATTTGTTAGTAAATGAAAAACAAGTTTGTTTAACTAATGATTGTAAGATGATTTTAAATCAGCATGCAGAGCTGCATGCTAATGTGATTTTTAGTAAAAGGGGGTAAAAGGTCCACTTTAATGCCGGGCTTTAAAGCTGAGCAGAAATTTTATACATCAAGCATACACACAAGCGTGAACAGGGGCTAACTCAAACAGTTCTCCAACCTGTTTTCTGTTGTTGGCCACCTGAAGCATGTCTTTCACATCAGACTAAACTCTGCTCCCCTCTATCTTCTATTTTCCTCAAAAGTATATTATTTTTTGCAAAACAAAAAACTACCATGGAATTGATCAATAGAACACGGAGAGGGGAATTTATCAAAAGTGGAGCAGACAAAATCTGGAGCAGTTGCTCATGGCAACCAATCAGCATCTCTCTTCAGTTTGCTCAGGTAGCACTTGAAAATGAGACAGAGAAGCTGATTGGTTGCAGTGCAAATCTGCTAAAGATTTTGTTTGCTCCAGTTTTGATAAATTTCCCCCTGAATGTTTACCAAGGACCACACACTGCCTACAATCTTTTTGCAGATAATGCATGGCATATTATTGGAAATCCTTTAAGAATGCCTCTTAACTGAGATAAGCGATATAACTACAAATGCAATGATGTCACAGAACTGAGGATTAAAACAGTAATAATTAACCAAGTTCCATGACCGCCTGATGAAACTTTTACAGATTAGGAGTTGTCCTAATTATTCATACAGTATTTACAAATCATGCGCCTCTCTAGAAATTTGTATTTTTTTAGTGTACTACCACATAAAATGAACAATCCATACAAGTTTATTCAGTCATATGCATAACATATGTTATACAAAGTTCATGTTTAAGAACACCCATGTTCTATGTTTAATAAACTTAAAGTGACACTAAACTCAGGAGTTACGTTTTAAAAATGCATTTAAGTATCCTATTAACAAAAATGTAACGTATTTGTGTATCACTCGGCTGTAGATCCTCAAATCATCTCTGAGTTTGTGCTGGCCTTCACTCTAGGGGGCGACTACTTTTGTTCACCATGGTCCCTGTGTGTGTTGTAAAGTAGCCACCACTCCCGTCATAGACTATGGGAGTTATTCACTATTAAGCCGAAGGATACAGACGTAGCAATATCACAACTTAAATTAAATAAAATCATGTTATAGTCACTGCTACCCAGATTTTTCTTCTATATGAACTTTTTAAAGCTGTATAGCTGCTGAAATCACTTGTACAAAAGAGCACCCCACTCTATATATATATACAGTCTCATTGTCACAGGTCGGCTAGAACTATGAGGTGAAAAGCACTCACCTCATAGTTCTCCTTTAGGCTGGGTTCCCACCTAGGCGTTCGAAATATGCGTGTATGACGCGCGTTTTGCGGTGCATGTTTTAACCGCGATTTGCAGCCCACAAAACGCACGTCAAACGCGCGTTTACGAGGGCTATCCGGCTGTATCCTAATGGATACGCGCGGAAATACGCCCCAAAGAAGCTCATGTACTTCTTTGGGCATAGGGCGTTTTTCAGCACGTTCCGACACCCTGAAATACGCCCAAGTGAGAACCATCCCCATAGGAAATAATGGGATTTCACTTGCAGGGCGTTTTACAGCGCGTCGATCAGCGCTGTAAAACGCCCAGGTGTGAACCCGCCCTTAACGGCTCTAAAATTAGAGCGTCTCTCGAGACGCTCGATCACTTGACTGTAAAGCTCCCGGCCGTCGGGCTCCACTGTCTGCTCGTCACAGACGAGCAGACGAGTGGATTTTCGAGCCCTGTATATATATACAGTATACACACACACACACACACTATATTGCCAAAAGTATTGGGACACCCCTCCAAATATATTTATATATATATATTACACACACTATATCGCCAAAAGTATTGGGATGCCTGCCTTTACATGAACATTAATGGCATTCCAGTATTAGTCCATAGGGTTCGATATTGAGTTGGCCCACCCTTTGCAGCTATAGCAGCTTCCACTCTTCTGGGAAGGCGTCCACAAGGTTTAGGAATGTGCCTATGGGAATGTTTGGCCATTCTTCCAGAAGCGCATTTGTGAGGTCAGGTACTAATGTTGGACGAGAAGGCCTGGCTCACAGTGTCTGCTCCAACTCATCCCAAAGGTGTTCTATCGGGTTGATGTCAGGACTCTGTTCAGGCCAGTCAAGTTCCTCCAATCCAAACTCGCTCATCCATGTCATTTCTGGACCTTGCTTTGTGCACTGGTACGCAGTCATGTTGGAACAGGAAGGGGCCATCCCCAAACTGTTCCCACAAAGTTGGAAGCATGAAATTGTCCAAAATGTCTTTGTATGCCAACACCTTAAGAATTTCCTTCACTGGAATTAGGGGCCAAGCCCAATCCCTGAAAAACAACCCTACACCATAATCCCCCCTCCCCCCAACCTTACACTTGGCACAATGCAGTCAGGCAAGTATCGTTCTCCTGGCAACCGCCAAACCCAGACAAGTATATCGGATTGCCAGACAGAGAAGCGTGATTCATCACTCCAGAGAACACGTCTCCACTGCTCTAGAGTCCAGTGGCAGCGTGCTTTACACCACTGCATCTGACGCTTTGAATTGCACTTTGTGATGTAAGGCTTGGATGCAGCTGCACACCCATGGAAACCTATTCCATGAAGCTCTCTACACACTGTTGTTGTGCCAGTCTGAAGGCCACACAACGTTTGGAGGTCTGTAGCTATTGACTCTGCAGACAGTTGGTGACTTCTGCGCACTGTGCACTTCAGCATGCGCTGACCCCGTTTTGTCGTTTTACGTGGCCTACCACTTCGTGGCTGAGTTGCTATTGTTCCCAGTTGCTCCCACTGTGTTATAATACCACTAACAGTTGACCGTGGAATTTTCACGGATGGACTTATTGCACAGGTGGCAACCTATCACGGTACCATTCTTGAATTCACTGAGCCCCATTCTTTCACAAATGTAGAAGAAGTCTGTATTAGGGATGCACCGATAGCGATACTAGTATCGCTATCGGTGCCGATACCGAATATTTGGGCGAGTACTCATACTGGCCCAAATGCTCCAATGCCTAGCACGAGTAACGTCTGTATTGGGGAAGCCTGGAAGCGTGTTATTGCATGCTGCCCGGCTTCCTGATTGGCCGGGAAGCGGCTCCATGCTCTCTCATCACTTGTGATGAGAGAGCATGGCGCTGCCCGGCTTCCTGATTGGCCGGGAGGTCCAGGCTCTCTCGTCGCCACGTGAGGAGGAAGTCGGGCACCGTGTAATGACGCAGCGCCCGGCATTCTGATTGGCCGGGAAGCTTGCTTCGTGCTCCCTCGTCATCTCATGATGAGGGAGCATGGAGCTGGCCTCCCGGCCAATCAGAAGGCAGGGCATCGTGTCATCGTGATTGGCCGGCCAGGCGGCTGCGGCTGGGTACCGGAGGAAGGCCGCATTCTGGCTGGAGATGCCCCGGGGGTGACAGGCTGGACATACCAAGGTACATACATATACAAACATATATACATATAAACACACACATACATACATACATACACAGTATATATCTGTAGCCTTGCTAGACTATAGCCCTGCCCACCAGTGCCAGATGTAAGGTGGAAGTGTCCTCAGTGCAGTTGGAGACCAGAGAAGTGCAGATCTGGAATTGGCCACCTTTCTGAAGTCCCACTAGAACCTAAGGAAGGAGGAGAGCCACAAGAGAAGCTTGGAGTAGAGGTGCAGAGCAGAGACAGAAACACAGCTTGCAGAGAATACTGCTATAAGCTTGTCTTTACTGTGTTCCAAATCATTCTAGTCTTATCCTACCAGTTTTTTTTGTTAAGTTCCATTCACAGACGATAAGAGGGAACAAGAGAACCTTTGACCCTGACGTAATGGTTGTTTGTTCCCATGTTCAATATCTGGTTAAACCTGCTGTTTAAACAAACCATCCCTTTGCAGGGCTTGTCCTGGCCCTAATAAAACCCTTTGCATTACTACTGGTAAGTCAATGAGCATCAGGTCCAGTTCAGGGCAGATCACCACTGGGAAGTGCAGAAGAACATAAACATTCCAGCAGCTCCTTAGGAAGTAATTGTTGTACAAACATGATGTAGACAGAGTCCCAGTCTTAGTCCGTAGGTTTTAATATTGAGTTGGCCCACCCTTTGCAGCTATAGCAGCTTCAACTCTTCTGGGAAGGCGTCCACAAGGTTTAGGAGTGTGTTTATGGGAATGTTTGCCTATTCTTCCAGAAGTGCCTTTGTGAAGTCAGGTACTGATGTTGGACAAGAAGGCTTGGCTTGCAGTCAGGGGCTGACCTACCGCCGGTGCAGCCGATGCGCCCGCACCGGGGCCTGAGCCTAAAGGGGGGCCCAGTATCCAATCTACCACAGCCCCAGGGCAGAGATGGGGGGGCCCGCCGGTGTCCGGCTGCTGGATAGCATCAGATAGGTATCCAGCGTGCCCCCCATCTCTGTGCCTGGAGTTTCCGAAGATCACATTGGTATCCGGCAGCCGGCGGGCCCCCCCATCTTTGCGCTGGGAGTGTCGGATGATCAGACACTCCCGGCGCAGAGATGAGGGGGCCCACTGGCCGCCAGATACTGAGGAGGGAGCCGAGAATAAAAAAGCCGGCAGGTACTTCAGGGGGCAGCCCTGGGCCTCGGCCGTGAGGACCCAGCAGGCAGCCGCCTGAACACACGGCGCGCTGTCTGAGACTCACACACACTGGTGTGTTTTTCTGCAGCCTCCCCCACCAGAAAACAGCCAGAAGAGGTGAAGGTAAGTTATTAAATACAACAATTATTTGTTGCAGCCCAACATTGCAATCAGGCAAAAAAAAAGCTGGAAAAATAGTATTGCTGTATATAGTACAGCTGGTATTTGTAGTCCTCTATAGAGGGTCCCATTCTGCATTACAGCAATGCAGAATGGCACCCTCTATAGGAGGACTAAAAATCTCAGCAGTACTTTATACAGCAATGCTATTTTTCCAGCTTTTTTTTGTGTGGTTGCTACAGGGGATGTGGGTTGGGAGGTTTGTGTTTTTTTTTTTTTTTTGGGGGGGGGGTCGGGGGGCAATTTGCAATAGCAAACTAGCTATTGTACCCGCCCTCTGCTGCTGTCAATCAGTAGTGGGGACCTGATGGAGAACTGCAGCAGAGGGCGGGTGCAATGCTAGTTTGCTATTGGCTATTTCTATGGCCAAAAATTTTTCTAAAAAATCTCTCTTCTGACACGGCACCGTGTCAGAATAAAGAAAAAAAAAAGAAAAAGCAGTGTTTCTCTCCTTGGCGGCCGGGAGCGGGAGACTCCCGGAGTGCCTGGGAGAGTTTGCTGTCTGGAGATCAGTGTCCCTGGTTAGCTGGTAACCAGGGACGCTGATCTCTCTGCAAGTGGCCGGAGCCAGCCGTAACATCAGGGCTGGCTCCGCCCAGCTGTCAGAAGCAGGCAGTCGACCGGCCATTAGCCGGCCGCTAGGCCAGCTTCGGCTTTCAGCGCGGCTCAGCCGAGCCGAGGCATATGCGTTCGGCTCGACTGAGCCGCTCGGCCAAGTTCGGGAGCTGTACGGGCTATAGTGAATAGCCCATACGGCAGCCCTTCGGTTCTACTGAACCGAAGGGGTCCTGGGGCCGAAGCTAGCCGAAGGATCGGCCCGAAGCTACGGCCAGATCCTTCGGCAGCTTCGTGAATAGACCCCTAAGTGATCCTGTTGCTTTGCCCTACTTGGGAAACGCACAACTTCACTTTAACAGAGCTATAAATATGGAGAATTAACGTGATCATTTAATATATTTCAAAATATTTAAGGCATAATATTTCAAATCAAAGAAAGGCAAAATGTAAACACAGGTCCCAGGTCTTCCTATATTCTACTTTATATGAGGCAAGTGCTTGCAATTAAAGGGCATCTCTTGGTCATTGCGATTTGAGAAACACGATTAGCAGAAGTTATCCTCTAACTCTCAGACTGCTCATTTGCTCAAGGCAAGGATAGGAACTCATTTACTTTCAATACAAGTAACATAATACCAGAGCTAGTATTTGGCACAGGAACTGGGGACTGGTTGCTGGTGGTGTAGATTCAACACCACCTCATGCACAGGTATACTTGCATATTAATGGAAGGAGTAATGGGATTGATGTTAAAATATAGGAAGCTGATTTTAGAGAAATTTATAATATATTCTTAGTTTAATATGGTAGATCTTTATTTTTGGGCTCCTGTTGCACTATACGTTTAAGAGTCTTTGTCTCACAAAGTGATAAAATAAAATGTTGTTCACATGTTTGGTAATTTGTTATACAGTTTTTTTTATTTATTTGCTCTCAGCCTAGTTGATTAGGAAGCACTGGATGTCATGATTTAAGACAAGAAGGGACTGATTCAAAGTACTATGTGTTTTTTGTTCTTTTCTACTTGTCACTTAGCTATTCTAGGCAGACTTTGATACTTTAATGTACAGCTGCAGTTACAGAGCGAGGCTCCAGCTGGTACTGACCAGCCCTGGGTTGCACTGCTAAAATACCAATTAGAGGATTTTGTGATTGAATGCTGTGCTACATTTCACCATAAAAATAAATCTGCTATGAAAATTCTCACTATACTAAAGGTCTAAACCTAAAGAGTTTCAGTCCATGTTACATCTCTCACCAGGAAACCTATATTTAGGGTCAGCAGCTTAAGCTGGCTATACACCAGAAGAATTTTGTTTCAAAAAATTATTTACTGGACCATCTGCCACAACTGCTATTGGGTCACACCCAATGTGAAATAATTCTGGACATAGGGAAAAATATAAGGATGATTAATTATTGATATTCATCATATTTGATGCTAAATTGGGTTTTCCATATTATGTGACCCCTTGCGGACGTATTTTGGATGAGACATTAGCATTATTTTTACTTCTTCCCTCTCTTTTTCTTTTGTGTTAATCATGTTAAATTGTTTAAATAAATTTCATATTTTTAATACATGATTTTTGTGGACCTAGTTCCAGCACCATGTAAAAAAACCCTAGCCTCCTGGCTACTAATAAATATATGTATCTGAAACTGTGAGGGGAAGGTGAACTAGACCTGCCCTCAGATAGAACCTCTCCCTTTTCTTGAACTCAGTGGTCTTAAAGTAGTGTCTAACCAAATTGGTCCAAATTTGAGCATGTGTACATGTATGGCTGTAGTAGGGACATAAAAGAGACACTGTCACCAAACCATTATTCCTAATGAAAATATTCCCGTAAAACTGTATGTGCAATATATACCTGTAAAAGCTTTCCTTGTGGAGACATCCAAAAGCAATGAGAATGTTGCTGGGCACCATCATCATGGGTGTCATGTCATGTCAGCAGCTCCAGCAGACACAGAACTGTCACTTAAGTGACACTCTTTAGTATTCCACTTTATTTCTCACATGGCATACATAAAAGGTTATGTAAGGAGCAGGGTGGAAGGGTGGAGGGGAGGAGTAGCTGAACTAGCATAGATAGTAATTAGACACTCTCAGGACAGGAGATGTGCAAGTACGGAAAGCAGGGGAAAAGGGGACAGCTCGGGCATTGACTAGTAAAATGTTCTAGCAAGTACAAAGGTACATTTCAAGTAAATAAAACATAATTTATGGAAAGTAAAACACTACAAGTAAGCATGAAAAATACTTTGTTGTTGTGCATGCACGGTTCGGTGTACACAAACCAAAAAAAAAGTGTTGACAGGCAGGAAGAATGATCTAGGGCAATATAAATTTAAGCTGGCCATGCACTGGTAGTTTTTCAAACAAACTTTCATATGAAAAATCTCAGGGACTTGCAGACTGTTGTTCTCGAACAAAAACTACATCTACTGTTAGAATTGTATTTATTCTGTAGGGGGAAATAGCTTTGGGAAACCAGAAATGGACTCCGGACACAGACTTCAGGAATACAAATCTTCTTTATTCTGTACAGAGACCCAGTAGACTAACGTCTTCCAGAAGCTGGGTGCCCCTTAAGGGCTGGTCACAAAATATATATAACAACAATTACGTCACATGACACATTTCCAATACACATATTTCCTTTACAGCTCTAAGCCAATCAGCACTCAGCATTTGCAATTTTACCATTTAGGGTTTATGTATCCTGTCACAACCTTTTGTCATAAACTCATGACTGATTACTATTACAAGATTGAAGAAAATAGGTCACCAGCACTCCATAAGTTAAAATGAATGAGTCCTTTTAATGGACAATGATGTCACAGAAATCCAACATGAGCCGACGTTTCGGGGCCACACAGGGTCCCTTCTTCAAGGCAAGAGATGTGACCGTCCAATAACATCCACAAGCTACATATATACCCCATGTAATCAAATCATTAGTGAT
>NW_017306881.1:497251-531522 GCF_000935625.1 Nanorana parkeri
TTGAAGAAAATAGGTCACCAGCACTCCATAAGTTAAAATGAATGAGTCCTTTTAATGGACAATGATGTCACAGAAATCCAACATGAGCCGACGTTTCGGGGCCACACAGGGTCCCTTCTTCAAGGCAAGAGATGTGAGGTCACATCTCTTGCCTTGAAGAAGGGACCCTGTGTGGCCCCGAAACGTCGGCTCATGTTGGATTTCTGTGACATCATTGTCCATTAAAAGGACTCATTCATTTTAACTTATGGAGTGCTGGTGACCTATTTTCTTCAATCTTGTGTTTTGCACGGTGCCATCCGTGAAGTTACTTCGAGCACCATTTATTTGATTGTTGGCCGGGACTGCTGAAAGGTGTGCGGAGGGCACCTCCATCAATTGCATCTGATTACTATTACAGTCTTGCAAGAAGGGGGAGGGGCACCTAAGTCACAAGATTCTGTCATCGGCATTTTTAGTTGCAAAATTACACTGTCGGGCAGAAGTCAGAGGGTCATATGTGTAGATACAAAAAAAACAAATTATTTAAACCGTGGGCCATTTTGTTAAGCATAGCCATTTTGTCTTCTGCCACAATTCGAGAAAACATTTCCATCCTGCTCCTTCAATTTTTTTGACATTGCAACCAAAATCGACCATTGATTTAATTCCATTAACTATTAGAAAAGCGAACTAATGTTCCTAATAGATTTTTTTTTTAAACAAAATTCTACTGGTGTAGCACTATATAAAAGTCACTAACCCACCCACAACAGAATCAAACAAGAACCTGTGGTATTAATTGTAAATGTTTGCTCAACCTGGATTTACCCTTAAAGTTCAAGAGTGTCTCAGCTCATTGTAGGAATTCCTTTTCCAGCCTGTAGTAGAGATAGCAAACAGTAGTCACCTTCAAGATTTTAGAGGTTGTGATCAGAAAAGTAAGCAGAAAAGGCCAGCCAGTGCATGTCTTCGGTTATTGATTTAACCGAAAAAAAAAAGAAGTTTCCCTGCCAGAATATCTGCACATCCCTATCATGACAATCCTTCTTTTGTATTGCTATATGCTCAGCAAAGCATATAGCTATACAATAGTAAAGCAACTTGTTTGCAGAGATGGGTAGGTCTGGAATCCCAAAGACATTACACAAACTGGCTGTGCAACTAAACAGCTTCTACTCTAAACTGATGCATTCGTTTTAAAAAAAACTCTAAAGATCTCACATAATCTTTATTATTAATATTATTATACAGGATTTTTATAGCGCCAACAGTTTGCACAGCGCTTTACATATAAGGAAGACATTACAATACAATTGAAGACAAGATGGTAAGGAGGGCCCTGGCTGTGAGGGCTACTTTATCATGCTAATATAATTTCAATCGTCTTTTTCAATATTTTTAAATTAGCAGCTTTACTAAATAATACTTTGTGAACCTTGCACCGATACCACTTTTTCCAGTCCAAGTACTGATACTTTTCATCAAGTAATTGCCAATACCAATTACCGATACCTTTTTTTTATTTTCATGTCATTTTTAAAACAATGCAGACTAATGATTTTAGGACACCAGTGGAGCACCAGGCTACAACCGCTGCGACCCTGGTAGGTCTGCTAAGGACTCCAGGCTGTAGAAGGACAACAAATCTCAGCAATACATTATATACCGATGCAGAATACCAACAGCTATAGAGGATTACAAATCTCAGCATAACATTATACAGCCATGCAGAATAATACCATCAAATATAGAGGACTACAAATCGCAACAACACATTATATAGCAATGCAGAATAATAGTATATGATTTGTCTGCATACTCTGCACTCCTGCACTGCTTTGGGGTGCTGGCCTGATATCTCGGGCGGAAGCTCTCAGGAGAGCTGTGAAGGGTCTCAAGAGGGGCGTGGAGGATCTCAGGAGGGCAGTGAAGGATCTCAAGAGGGGTGCAGAGGATCTCGAGAGAGCAGTGGAGGATCTCGGGAGGGCAGTGGAGGATCTCAGGAGGGCAGTGAAGTATCTTGGGAGGGCAGTGAAGTATCTCGGGAGGGCTGTGGAGGATCTCGGGAGGGCTGTGGAGGATCTCGGGAGGGCTGTGGAGGATCTCGGGAGGGCTGTGGAGGATCTCGGGAGGGGGAAGATGTGCACTTTAAACAGGTGCAATGTGGTTCCCCAGAAGGCTGTTGTGAGGTCCCCAGCAAGCGCAGGACCTTATGGCAGCCACTTCAATTTAAAAATGTTACGTGCCAGTATTGGTTTTGGGAGTCGGGGCATCTTCAAGAGTAGGAGTATTTGTGAAAATGTCCCATATTGGCACCGATACTGGTATCTGAGCATCCCTAGTAAACCTTTTTCTTTCTCGGAAGGATTTAAACTCAGATGAAACAAATTCTGGTTCATTGTCAGACACTAGTTCCTAATAATTACCTTCTCTGTAGAAGACAGAGTGGAGATCAATGTATTCACAGTAGCATATGTAATATTTGAAACAAATGCCATTTAAGCTAATAGTCCATATATAATAGCAAAGTGGCAGCCCACCGGTGCCTCTGTGAAAGGACCTACAATATCAATAGCAAGCTTTTCCCAAACAGTTTCAGAAAATTGCACTGGCAGGAGTGGTGGAGAATGACAGCAGATTTGTAATAACTCTGACAAGAAATGCAAGATCAAATGGCAGTTAATACTTTAGCATCCATTCCTGACCACCAGTATAGTTCACATAGTCTGCTTTTTTTCTACAATTTCTTAGTGACTCTCGTGTGCAAGTTGTATAAGGCACTCTCTCTAGAAGTTCTCTGGTACTAGTAAGGCCTAATGCACGGGGTCTCCTGCATTCAACACAGTAGAAATTGATCTGGGAAATATAAACACATGTTTACTTCCAAGATTCATCTCTCCTACATTTAAATATACTTGTGTCCACATGTGTTTAGCTGCATTAAACAAACACAAACATTTCCTAGCACACTTACCAGCTAGCCTGCTAAAAAGAAAAGCTTACAGTGTCTCACAACTTGCTTTAAAAAAAAAAGGATTTAGTTGCACAACTTTTGCAAAATATGTGGAAGCCACACTACCTTCTCAGGGCCTCTCTGTGTAGTGTGGTCCTAACTCCTACAGGGTTATTCACAAAAGGGGGAAGAGTATGGAGAAGGCAAGAGAAGTGAACAACAACATAGCTGAACTGGAAAGTGAGCTGAATTGGAGAATTTTTTCAAATCAGCAATTTTGGCCTAGATTTTTCACTTATCCAAACTCTTCACCCTTTTGTGAATAACCCTGCTAATTTATGAGAGCCTCCATCATGGAGCATATATGGCAATTGACACACTGAGTGCAGGTATGCCTGGAGGCAGCCCATTTCTCCTTAAACGCGCAGGGACACACCAGAGGCCCAGCACATCACAATGGCAGCTGAAGTTTCAGTGTGACCCCACACTAAATCCAGTAAAACAAATATGGCAACCGCTGCCATATTTGCTGCATTAAACTGGACATAACAATCCCGGGATGCACATATTTCCTGTTTATGTAAACGCAGCTAGACTGAATACACCTAGATGGAGCTGAATGTCTAAGTGTGCATTCAGCCATAAAAAAAATCATTACATGCCTCCAGATACATTTAGCTCCAAATGCATCTCGATGCATTTATTTTAACGTTCATGTGCAAGAGGCATGGACAATATAGCTATTAACTAAGCACAGTTCATGTCTGATCCTTTGGTAAGGTCACAGAACAGGTAATGTAAGAGAAGCCTAAATATGCACACATGATAGGGCTTCTTTTTCTGAAGTAGAATACTTTTTTCTACTTCTGGCCAAATTTCATCAATCAACAGATTTTTCGTTTGCGCATGTGCAGTGTTCATGTTGAGATTTTTTCCATACAAAAATGCCACTAATCCATCGATTCTTGTACGATTCGAAAAAAGTTTTACAGTCTGACCGGTCAAGGAAATACGGCCAGTTGTACAATAATTGTGATCGTTCACTACCCCATTAACTGACCGAATATCGTACGAAAACCCGATCTCGTTCGATTTCCGAACGATAATCGCAAGGCGTATGGGCACCTTTAGGCTTTGTTCACACCTACAGTTTAGGTGCGATTTGGTATTCCTGCATCAGGATCTTGGGAATTCCAGCAGGAATCACAAATTTGCCAATTAAAAGCCGCAGCTGTCACCTGTTCGTGATCGGTTGACAGCGGCCACCTTTAAAAGAGTCAAAATGCTGGCACACTGCATATAATTGTATGTGATATGATTACATGCAGTTAGGAATCAGTCACTATCCCTGGATGCATCAATTGTGTGTCCTGGGATTATTAACTTGAACGGGGGACAGCTGCCTCTTCTGCACTGCAGATTTAGGATTCCTGCTGCAAGAATTTGCAAGTTCCTCACATAGAAATACCAAATCGCACCTAAACTGTAGGTGTGAACGAAGCCTAAAGCATGATTTCTGGCAGTAGGTAAGTCCACTGATTAGCAGTAAATGTAATTCTCAAACATAAGGATCCAAGTAGTAACATACATTGCTGCCTCACCAAAGTGTGGAACAAAGGGTGCAGGCTGCTGTAGTGATAGAACAAATATCTTCATTGACAATTTTGTAGTGCCCTGTAGTCCGCAAGGTAGATTAGTTATAGGGTGCTTTATTAACAAGTTTAGGTATCCAGGCAGCCTTCTAACCATCTCATAACAGGAACTGCAACTAACTTGTACAGATTATAGAAAGTATTATAAATATAACTATTGTAAACTGGCATCCACAGGCCAGAGATATTAGGGCTCAAGGTTAAGGCAATGGCTGAGGCTATGTAGGATGAGCAGATCCCTTCTGCAACCCAAACCTCCATTACACATGGTCTTGTAGCAATAGTGCCAGCTGTAAGGGAACAACAGAAAGTAACACACGTTTTCTATTCTGCCCATTAAATTGATGCTAGACAAAACTTTTTTTTATATAGTTTTGGATACAGTCAACTTTTTTTATTGCGGTCGTTATTCCCATTGGGGAGAGCTAGCCTAACTATTTGTCCTGGGGATTATTGTCATCAGAAGAGAAAGTGAGGGGGAATTTAAAACTTTAGGATTTTCACCTGAACCGGTACTGAAGTAGAGGGAAATCTCACATTCTAGATACTTATTACAGTCAACTATCAAAAGGTGGGATTTTCCCTAATTTGGGGGAAATTTACACTTATTTCCTAATCATTTCTGGGGACAGGGAGTGCAGGGAATTCTCCCAGGGAATTCTCCACATTTGATACAGATAAAACTTGACATAGCTGGTAAGCCTGTTCCTTTTAATCCAAAAAAAGAAATTTGGGCTGCAGTTACAGAAGCCGCGATTGAGTTTCCATTGCAGTATCTGCAGATAATGTAAAAAAAAAACCCGGTAAACCCTAATTTCCCACTCTTCTGGTTGCTTTTCTCAGCATTCAGGAGCCCCAGATAACATCCACCCTAAATGGTAAGCCATAATTACTGTAAAAGCATGTATGGAATTTCTGGAAACACTGCAACTGCAGATATAATCTTTTGAACCCTTTCATGCTTAAATATGAATGAGGTAACTCCCTTGTTTTTTTGTTTCCTAATCATCAACCCTACTAAGAGCTGAATAGAGGTCCATGAATTAAATAAAATTCAGGGCAGTTCAAACTATAATAATGTAGCGCTCACCCCCGAAGGAACTGCCAGAATAAGCTGGGTACTTCTGTCCTCGAGCTATGATTCACCGCCCAGATATGACAAGACATAAACTATCAGTCTACTCTAAACCCCGCGACAGCACCTTCCCATCCTGAACCCCCACCTGAAAATAAGAGACCACACAGTATTGGATATTAAATGGCTGTAGCAGCCCTTTATTACAAATATCGATTGAAACAGAATTTCAACTAAAACATTAACTTATAACACTATAAATAAAAATGTATCCCTATACCTATATGGCTTGAGGTCTGTGAAGGCACCATTACCCTGATACAGTAGAACTCTGCGTACCACTTAAACAACTGGCCCTTAGCCGCAATGTGCCGAATCAGGGAAAACCTCTCTCTGCTGAATCCAACAGAACAAAGCACTACGCACCAAAGACGAGTCCTACAGCAGGCACAACCATCATCACCATCGCCCAAACAGAACACCAAGCCATACAGCGAAACTGAAGACGACAACAAGAAACAAAAAACAAAGATACAAGGGAGGGAGGGAGGGCGGGAAGTGCACTGTGACAACTCCAGACTGACTGGACAACCCTCCGTCTACACAGACCACCACAGTGAAACCTCCAGGACAAATTTGAACTGGCCAATCAAGGTAAGTGACAAGTGACACCTCCCTCACCCAAATGACCTTAATCCCTTCCCTCGTGATTACGTGTCCACCCTGTCATGTAGTCCTTACTCCTATTCAGTTTTGTCATTTTGTTCCAGGACTATCTGGATCCACAGCACAACAACACACCTTGTGAAATTCTGTAAGAGTTTTTACTAAGCAAATAACTTCTTAAGATTAGCCAATAAACAAATAAACACAATAGCAAGAATAAACGGCATTCAATAGTATACTTTGGTATCCAGACACATTGTAACCACGACTAACTATTACCTGACATATATAAAACTGAACTGTCTAAGAATTTATCTCAGAGTTAAGATAATGGGAGAAGCTAATGCCTCAGTCCCAAATATTCCCCAGCTCTCTATACTACTGGCCAGTAGCAATAGTCTAGGCCAGCCATCGTTGGGGCCCATACTGTATCACTGAAGTAGTAATGAGGATGAATGTAAATGACCAAAGGGCTCTCACCAATTCAAGTCAATCCTGCAGTGCCAGTGAGAGGCAGTCATCCCCTTCCGCATCTCTGTCTGTTTTCAAATCTTACCTGAGCAAACTGAAGAGAGAAGCCACGGGCAACTCCTCCAGATTCTGTATGCTCCAGTTTTGATAAATTCCCCCCAGTGTGATTTAGGCCTGGTTCACACCTGGGCATTTTGTAGCGCGTTTGAACACTCTGCAAAACGCTCAAACACCGAAATCCCATTATTTCCTATGGGTATGGTTCACACCTGGGTGTATTACAGGCCGTATGAACGCACTACAAAACGCCCTACCCCCAAAGAAGTACAGGAGCTTCTTTGGGGCATTTTTGTTGTGCGTTTCCATTGGGATACAGCCAAGGAGCACTTGAAAACGCGCGTTTGTCGCGTGGTTTTTTTACCGCGAATCACGGTAAAAACGCGCATCACAAAACACGCAACAAACGCGCATATTCTATACGCCTAGGTGTGAACCCAGCCTTAACGATTTACAAGAAAGCATGTATTTAATCCGGGAGCAACTTATGTAAGGGCTACAATACCAAAGCAAAGAGGCGTAACTGGTTTATAGAGATTTAAAGCATTGGATTGTCTTGTGTTAATATAAAGTGTACACACAGTAACGATTAATACAGAACTTATCTATGTAAAAATGCAGTTTGACAATATTTTAAACTATAATATACAATGTTCCAATAATTGTTAATAGAATAACTTTTTTTGTTTCAACTAAACTTCCAGGAGGTTATCGGTCAATAATGCGCTGAGCCCTGTGATTAAATAACAATAATTTTGCTTATATGTAATCATTTTTTGATAATGAAAATGTAGTTAGCCAACATTTGATTGTTACTTGTAAATATCCCCCTTTTTTAACACAGCGACCTATTCTGGGATTTGTGGCAATGAATAATATTATGCTCTACTGTTAAGTATAAATATCTCTTTCTGTTAATATATTTTTTTTTTTTATTCCAATAAATTTTTATTCAACACAAAAGTAATCTCTTGTTTTGGTCTCAACCACATTAGACCATCAAAGGTTGATCAACAGGGTTACAAAGGTTGATCTAGAGCATAGGTAAAAGACACACAAACAAAACAGAACAAAACTAATTTTCGACCATGGTAGGCTAAATTACAGATGAGCTATCCATAGTGACGGTATGACTGGACATTACAAATATCATACATACATTTAGGACAAGAAAGGGAAACAATGTTACCTCGTAGCCATATTTGTAGGATAACAGTCTGAACAACGCATTAACCAGAGGACATCAGTCCAATTACCGTGGACAATGGTATGCATGATCTAACATCACTAATAACAACCTCTGCTGTTCTGGTAGAAACACGTGTGACTACCCTACTTATACACTGCATATGTGACATTGCTGCATACTGCGTCTCTCCCTGATCCCAGGGACAGTACTTACATCTCAACATGCGTCACAAGATCTTAGAGAGGTGATACCACGTTTGGAGGGCCACAACTCTCCCATCTCGTTCATTAAAGAGGTAGATGAGGTATGTAGAAGAGTAGTCTGTTCATGGGGGGTGGGGAAGCAAAGGAAACAAAAAAGTCCGGATTATCAGTCAATGGGGTGAGGGGTCCATCGCGTGTGGTCAGTATACCCCTTCGATGTAGGGCAGACAGTTCCTGAAGAGAAGCCCCAATTAAAGGGTGAGTGACCAGTGTGGATGGGATGTGTTTCTCCGTGATCCAAGTCACAGTGGACAGGGGTTTGCCAATCCACCTCCCCTCCATTTCCACCCATAGCTTGGACGGCCCATTGACATGCCAGTCTACTATCCTAGTCATATGGCAAGCAAGATAATATCTATACAGATCAGGAATGTCCAAGCCCCCAGAAGACTTCGGAGATTGTAGCAAGAGCCATGCTATTCTCGAGTGTTCGTCCTTCCACACAAAGCGCCTCAGCTCCGCATCAATACATTTGAAGAAAGACTTGGGTAATCTAATAGGGATCGTTTGAAATAGATACAGCAATCTCGGCAGTATATTCATTTTGAGCAGGGCTGCCCTCCCAAACCACGAAAAGGATACCGCCCTCCATTGTTTAAGGTCTTTGCATATTTGTCCCAAGAGCGGTTGAAAGTTTAGTCTATACAGATCTGTTGTGGAAGATGTGAGGTTAATCCCTAGATATTTAATAGATGAATTGGTCCATCTAACTGGGAATGTCTGTCTCAAATTGGTAGCGTCCGTCCCTGATGTCATTAGGTTCAGTGCCTCTGATTTGGAGTAGTTAATGGAGAGGTTAGACACAGCTCCATATTCCTGAAACAGGTGAAAAAGTTCCTTGAGGGATATTTCAGGTGCAGTCAAGAAGAATAACATGTCGTCGGCATAAGCTGCCACCTTATGCTCAACGCCATGCAACTCCACACCGCGAATAGATGGATGATCCTGTACTTTTCGTAGGAATGGTTCCAAGGTGAGAATAAAAATTATGGGGGACAGGGGGCATCCTTGTCTGGTTCCATTCGTGATTTCGATTGGCCGAGATAGACATACCATGGAGCGGACCCTGGCCCAAGGACGGGAATACACTGCTTCTATCCAATGCATCATCCTTCCGCCCAGACCCACGTGGCGGAGGACCTCCAGCATAAAGTCCCACGCAACCCTGTCGAATGCCTTCTCCGCATCTGTGGAAAGCATAAAGGCATCTTTTCCCTGCATCTTCAACCAGTGTACAAGGTCAATGGCTCATGTAGTGTTGTCCCTGGCCTCCCGGCCAGGCACAAAACCCACCTGTTGTAATCCTATCAGCGACGGCAGGTGAGAGAGAAGACGATTCGACAGGATCTTGGTAAAAAGCTTCAGGTCCACATTTAGTAAGGAAATAGGTCTGTAACTAGGACACAGCTGTGGGTCCTTCCCGTCCCTGGGTATGACCGTAATATGCACCTCCAACAGTTGAGGCGGCAGGGCTAACCTACCATCCACGCTGTTATAGGCTGCTAGAAAATGGGTGGTCAGTACTTCCCTAAAGCTCTTGTAGTATTGGGATGGTATGCCATCCGGACCTGGACTTTTCCCCGACTTGGACTGTGACAGGGCCATTGCAAGTTCAGCCTCAGAGATAGGATTCTCCATTGATCCCGAAATGAGAGGCTCAAGAGAAGGCATTTGGGAAGACCATATGAAGGCCCGCATTCTGTCCCGCCTTTCCTGCAAGGAGCGGGTAGATATCATTCCCGGGGGGTTAAGATTGTACAAGGCGGAGTAATACTCCTGAAAGCACGAAGCTATCTCCGGCGGAGAGGAAGTCATCTGCGTCGGTGATTTGCGTATGCATTGTATATGAGATCTGTATAGTTTCGACTTCACCGCTCTCGCTAACATTCTGCCACATTTGTTCCCGCTTTCATAATAAACTCCATGTCTAAGGGTGAATGCTCTACGTATCTTGCTGTCTATTGCGGTACGAAGCGCTGTCCTAGCCTCAAGTAGTTCTTGTAATGTTTGTGCCGCTAGAGATTCTTTGTGTAGTGATTCCAACTTGGTCACCCTGGTCAATAGAGCCAGCACCTCCGCCTGTCTTGCCTTTTTCATTGTGGATGCCAGTGCGATGAAACGTCCCCTGATGAAACATTTATGGGCCTCCCAGACCATCATCGGGGAAGATACGCTACCCACATTTATGTCAAAGTAGGATTTCAGGTCATCTGTAACAGCAGCTACTGTCCCTAAGTCTGTTAATAAGGACGAATTGAGTCTTCATGTCCGGGATGTCGGTATGGGGGGTCCCAAGGTAAAGGAAGTCCACACCATTTCATGGTCCGAGGTAGCAATGGTACCTATGTACGAGCGATTGTCGGTAAGTCCCTCTGCGTGACAAAAATATAGTCAATATGGGAATATTTGGAGTGTAGAGTGGAGTAGAACGTGAAGTCCCTATCGCTAGGGTGAAGGGTTCTCCAGGTATCACAGAGGCTCAATTCAGAAAGTTTGGTCTTCAGAAATGTAAGCGTGCGATATGGTAGGGAAGTCTTCCTGTCTGACGTGTCTACCAACGGGTGTAGGGCTACATTAAAGTCTCCTCCCACTATAATCATCCCTTCCGCTACTTCCAGCAATTTCGCTACAAGAGTACACATAAAGCGGGCATGATTCTTGTTCGGAAAGTACACACTGACCATCGTGACTGGCCTTTTTGCTATGGTTCCCTTCACAATCAAGAAGCGTTCGTCTTCATCCTTTACTACCCCCCCAGTGACAAAGGGAATTGATCTGTGAATCAAAATCGATACCCCTCTAGATTTGTTAGATGGGGACGTTGTAGACTAGCGGATAGAGATGGGCACCCCATGTGGGTATTTTATCATGCTTAAAATGAGTTTCCTGCAGTAGGGCTACCGAGGCGTGTTGTGCGTTCAGGTCCCCCAGAACCCTAGCTCTTTTAACCGGGGAGTTTAGCCCCCTCACGTTAAAGGAGAGGACTACCATGTCTGCCGGAGGGGCCATCACACAAGGGCGTCCAAGTACTTTTCTGTATACCAGTGGGGCAGGTGGACTAAAAATGTACGATCCCCCCAGAGGGCGGGCGGAAGGAGATACAAAAAGAGACTACAGGAGGGAAGGGGGAGTGCGAAGAGAACAGACAAGAGGAGGGGTGGGGATAGGGGTATGAGGAACACGAGGAATTCTAGCACCCCAACCGGGTCCAAAGGTCCAACTGTGGAAGCTCGGCTATAATCCTGGTTCCTCCCACTTCAGGAGGCCCGGGTAAACCGTATGGGGTCTATAAGGGGACGAGGCCTCTGCCGTCTAGCGCTAGAGCCAGATGCAGGTCATCTCACTTGGGGAACGTGGTGGAACTTAAATCACTGAAACTTACAGATCAACTGGATCCAAAAACCGGAGAGTGAGACCCATCAGAGGTGCCACAGTAATATCAACTTGTGCCGAGGCATAACCCCCTCAGCACTACCCCTCACAACAACAGGGCTTCTCCCAAATATCCAACCCGGTCTGGCGTCTCTCTTCCCCGCGACCGGTGCCTCCCTGCCAGTCCAGCACTCCCAAACATTCTTTCTTCCTACACCGGCCGTGAGGGAGAGACACAACCCCATTCGTTGCGTGTCTATCAGATCTTACATAAAATGGAAGGAAATCAGGATCCCCCAGACCCCCAGCAAATCTGAGAGCCAGAGAACCCGATTCCATGTATCCTATCGGTCTCCGCCAGGCAATCCCACAATATATTGCAATATGACAGTATAATATCAAAGGTGTAGCTAAAAGAAAAGTCTCTGCACATTACAGTCGGTACCTGTATCTACACATGAAATATATCCAGTCTTCCTCCGCCATCCCCCTGGAAATATATAGGCAGTACAGTCCTTTAGGAGAGGGTAGTGCGGAGTGTCATTCAACCGTCGAGTGCAACAGGCACAAAGTAGGCAGTGCTTCTTCATACGGGGTTCCAAACAAATGAACCGAAGATTGTGTTTAGCGGGTCTCACAATTTAAACGAAGCACGGAGGTTAACAGTCACCATCCACCATTCAGAACTTCGGAAACATCCATCTCGAATATCCTCTGCGGGGGAAAGACTAGACTCGTCTAGGGATTACGGGGATCGTTACCATTAGAATCCCCTCCGGCTCTAATAGAAGACGTTGGCATGCCCCGTGAGGTACATTGCGGGTCTTGCCGTCTGGATCTCGGGGCCCTAGGTGAGGTCGAGGCACTGCGAGAGCGGGTGCGGGGGGAGCGATCTCTCCCGTGTTGGGTCTGGTCGCGGGTAGGTGGGGGGCGAAGATCCGCATACCAATCCAATATGCTCACCATGGGTAGGCCCAGTCGTGCACAGAATTCCCCAACATCTGCTGGTACCCGGATCGTCTCGGTTGTCCCGGAATGGGTAGCGGACAGGCAGAACGGGAACCTCCATATATACTGGATCCCATGGTCCCGTAGGCAGTCCAATAGTGGCTTGAGCGCTCGTCTCTGCTGTAGAGTAATCGCCGACAGGTCCTGGAACAGCTTCACATCATTGCCCTCATGGATTATATTGCCCCTGGTTCTTGCTTTCAGGAGTATTTCCTCCTTCAGGGGAAAACTTTGCAAGCAACAGATAACATCTCGGGGTATGTCATCTCAGGCACTCCTGGGCCTCAGGGCTCTATGTGCTCTAACCAGCTCAATCGGGGATTCCGCTGGGCGTTCCAGCAGGTCGTTGAAGGTATGCATCAGAGTCTGAGGAATTGCATCCGGCATCACTGTTTCGGGGACACCCCGGAGTCTGATGTTAGATCTCCTACCTCTATTATCGAGGTCTTCCAGGTGTCTCCGCATATCAATCATATTGTGTACCATGCACTCTCTCTGGGAGCTTAGCTGCTCAAGTGTAACGTTTCGTCGGCGGCCTGCTTTCTCCACGTCATCCAATCTGCGGCCTACGTCTTGGATATCCCTCTTGAGTTCCGACACAGCGGAGCAGAGCGCCGACTTGATGTCCAGCGCCATCGAGGTCAACTCCGTCCTGGTCGGGAGTAGCTGCAGGTAAGCCGAGATGTGATCTGGGGTCGGCAGAGGCTCCAAGATCGCCGGGACCGCGTTGCAGTCATCAGGGCCTGGGATCGTCGGCGCCATATTGGGGCTCCTTGGGCCCGTAGCGTCCGGGCGTTGGGTGCGGAATATCTCCGGCACCTGTCTGCTCGGGTGGAACTGGGAGCCTGCCGGGGGCTTGGTCGGTGGTTCAGGCTTGCCATACTTCACCATTTTGGATGATAGAGGGCTAATGTAGCGGTGTATGGGTCTCACTCAGCCGGAGCTCTCAGATCAAGCAGCCATCAGCCTCGAGGTTCAGACCACGCTCCCCCTCTTTCTGTTAATATGGCCATAGTGACAGATATGGTTTTAATGTTAAGTAAATGCTTGCAAAGTATCAGTTACCTCTTAAAGCCATCACAGTACTCTTCTTAATGTCATTATCCTTTTGTGTTTCCAAGACGGTGTTGCAGATCAGCTGCAAAGTTTATCTGTCACCTATAGTTTGACAGACATGCACAGTTGACCTGTTACATGTAGTCCCACAGACTGTGTTCTGTTCCTATATGGTTGCTGCACAAGAGTGAAAGCTGTGGGCATCGCCACCTCTTACCTGCTGTTTGATATAATCAGCTATACAGACTGTTCCTTCCCAGCCTGGCAATGTGCCTCTCTATTTAAGGTGTGCTTCAGCCTTATATCTTTTCCTGAGCAATGCTAATATTACTTGCCCCAGGCGCCAGTGCCTAGAGATCTCTAGCGTTCCGTGTTTCTGAGAGAAGTTCCTGCTCCTGGTGGTCCTACTCTCCTGTCTTTCACTGCTTCCAGAATCTCTATTCTATATTGTGTGGCAATGCCACGGAAGATGCTGGCGACACAGACACCCAGGACTCATCTCTGCTCTCTCAGAGGGGAGGGGGAAACAGCTTATTGCAGTTTAGAGATAACAACCCGACCCTGTGAGAGAGACGGATTGAAGATATTGTGGAGGGAATTTTGAACTTCTAGGCCTCTGGCCTGTAAAAGAATCTATAAAATAAAGTATGAAAAACAGCCCTGTGACTCCTAAGAATGCACACACATGTACATCCCCCCTGCACCTCCCCATTACCACCAAAAACTCAAAATCACTTACAAAGGTTGAAACGTCCTTTAAGAGCCCAGACCAGAGCTCAAGTAGAAGGGAGGAGTTGGTGTGGTGGGGGCACATGAGGACTCCTGCTGGGAAGAGGGACAGGTTGTGTTCAGGAGTCAGGTGGACTCCACCCAGAAGCCAGAGTGAAGCAAGCTGGCTGGGTGTGTATGCTGGAGGCACCTGGGAATCAGCCAAGGAGGCTTAGTGAGCCTGTGACACACAAGGGATGTGTGGAAGACTCACATGGAGGATATGTGACAATCTTGAGTTGGTGAGACATTGTTCTATTGTCTACTTGCTGAAATAGAAGCAGACTGTGTGTTGTGTTGCTGAAGTAAATCTCTTTTCTGTTACGGAAGAAATAAAAGACTGTCCTTTTTATCTTAAAACGGCTCCAAGACTTAAGCGCTCACCGTATTTGCCAAGTTCCCCAAACATCACAATATGCAGAAACCAGTGCTGCCAGAGACTCACAATCCTGTGTTACTTGGTATCCTCCCCAGTGATGCAAGTGACTCCACACTTGTGTACCTGTGTATCCATTACCCCAGTTCTGTAAGTGATTCACACTCATGTGTTTCTAGGTATAAAGAAGCTCAGTGCTGCAAGTGGCTCACACTCCTGTGTTACTGAGTGTCCATCCCACTGATGCAAGTGACTCACACTCCTTTGTGCCTGTTTATCCAAAACTCCAGTGCTGTAAGTGACTCACACTCCTGTGTCCCTAGATATACAGAACCCCAGTGCTACAAGTGACTCCTGTGTATCCAGAAACCGAGTGCTTCAAGTTATTTACAGTCCTGTGTACATGCATATCCAGAATTCCAGTGCTGCAAATAACTAACACTCCTGTGCTTCCAGCAACCCAGTGCTACAGGAGTCTCTCACTCCTGTTTTACTAGCATCTCAGTGTTCCCTGTGTCTTGTACAGTTGAGTGACCCCCTGTGTCTCCAGTGACACCCTTGCCTCCAGTGACTACTGTGTTACCAAGTGTCTCCAGAGCTGTCCGTGTCAACACACGCTGTCAAGCCCCCTGTGTCTTCTGGTGGATGCTCCATCATTCCTATGCCTGTGTGCCTTGTTTACTCCCAGAATGTTTCCACCATTCCTATACCTGTGCACCCTGTGTGCTCCCAGAGAGCCTCCACCATTCCTATACCTGTGCACCCTGTGTACTCCCAGAGAGCTTCCACCATTCCTATACCTGTGCACTCTGTGTACTCCCACAGAGCGTCCACCATTCCTATACCTGTGCACCCGTGTGCTCCCAGTGAGCTTCCACCATTCCTATACCTGTGCACCCTGTGTGCTCCCAGAGAGCTTCCACCATTCCTATACCTGTGTACTCCCAGAGAGCTTCCACCATTCCTATACCTGTGCACCCCGTGTGCTCCCAGAGAGCTTCCACCATTCCTATACCTGTGCACCCCGTGTGCTCCCAGAGAGCTTCCACCATTCCTATACCTGCGCACCCTGTGTGCTCCCAGAGAGCTTCCACCATTCCTATACCTGTGTACCCTGTGTGCTCCCAGGGAGCTTCCACCATTCCTATACCTGTGCACCCTGTGTGCTCCCAGAGAGCTTCCACCATTCCTATACCTATACCTCAAGCAGCAAACTGCTCCATTCGCATCCCTGCCCTTCCCACGCTGTCTGCCTATTCACAAAACGCTTTGTATTTTTCTCAAAGAATAGAGGGGGTTCTGTGATTGGAGGAGGGGGGTGGAACATTATCTCTCCTCTTCCAATCACAGAATTCTTTAAGAAAAATATAAGTGAATGGGCGAGTAGTGAGGAGGGGCGAGTGATGCAAGCAGAGCACTTCACTGCTCCAATCAAGAGTTATGTGAGCATTTTAATGATAATTTACACATCAAATATAGTTTGTAAATGATCTTTGTTTCACTGCAGTTTGGCTTTAACGGAAGTATTACAGGAGCATGTGAAATGGAACTCATATTCTGCAGTTGTTGTCTGGTTCCTCATTGATTGTAGCATAGATCGTCAGCGTTTAACAAAAAACATTTCTCATATGAGGTGTCATGTACACGTCATCAGATTATCATGTGAAATACATCACCTTCACTATCAGCTATGAATCATAGAGTGCTTTCACATGAAGTCATGTTACACAAGTCTAATTACTCACCATTTTGAAATATGTGTGATAAAATATCAGGCAGCAGAATGGTTAGTGTTAAACTAAGTGCATCATCGATATGCACTATATTGCCAAAAGTATTGGGACGCCTGCCTTTACACGCACATGAACTTTAATGGTATCCCAGTCTTAGTGCGTAGGGTTCAATATTAAGTTGGCCCCCCTTTGCAGCTATAACAGTGTAGCACCCTCTAAAATGTCGCTATTCAATTTAGAGATACCTGGACTGTAATCAGTCTGGATACTGATTATACAGAGCTCTGCATTCTATAGGTGTCCCTGAATCTGCTGGATTGATTGCTCCTCCTGTTGCTGAGGAAAAGGGAGCCTTGGCATACAGTGAGGGAGGATCCACCCTCAGGTTATGACTATGCACCTGGCCCTAGCCAATCCTTGAGTAGGATGACTCAGAGGCATGGTTGAGGGCAGGTAATAAAAGGTCTGGGGACACTGTGGAGAGGTCTCTTCCCCCTAGGGGCCTCGCCCTAGGAGGTCTGTGGAGATGCAGGAAACTGGCCTGGGCCTCAGCACATGGCAGGTGCTGAGGGACCTAGAGGCCTAGGATACACAGATACTTTGCTGGGCCGATACACGTGGCAGGTGATGGGTGCCTTGTTCTAAGAAGATACTACCACTAAACTGGAGTGCTCCTTGGCAGTTGCAGATGCTGAGGACACAGAGATTCCAGATCCTGTTGCTAAGGAAAATACCTGATGGAAGCTGGGTCTGAGGGGGAGTCTGCTTGTTGAGGGGTACCGCAGAGGAGCTGGTGCGAGCGTCCGTCTGGGACCCACAAGGGAGATCCCTCACCCTATTCCAGGTATCTGTTCACAGTATTACTACTACTATTGGTCTCTGGGACCAGATCACAGTGCTATCGGCCTTAGCGGTTGCTGAGGGAGAAAGCTGTCCTCCAAAGTATTTCCAAGGGCATCCTACAGATCCTAAACCCTCTCTCTCCTATTGAACTTGCAAATAAATACCCCAAAAAGAACCCTAAGACTCGAGCTATTCTGTCCATGAGTGTCGGTGTGCTGTTGCTGATCAAAGGGGACTGGTAGCTGGAACCAACAGGTAGGAGAACCTATTTCAATGTTCAGCGGCTCCTTCGGGGGTGAGCGCTACAACAGCTTCAACTTTAGCATGCGCTGACCCTGCTGTGTCATTTTACGTGGCCTACCACTTCGTAGCTGAGTTGCTGTTGTTCCCAGTTGCGTCCACTTTGTTACAATACCACCAACAGGTGACCGTGGAATATTTAGTAGCAAGGAAATTTCATGGATGGACTTATTGCACAGGTGGCAACCTATCACGGTACAACGCTTGGATTCACTGAGCTCCTGAGAGAGACCCATTCTTTCACAAATGTTTGTAGAAGCAGTCTGCATGCCTTGGTGCTTGATTTTATACACCTGTGGCCATGGAGGTGATTGGAACACACAAATCCAATGATTTGGAGGGGTGTCCCAATACTTTTGGCAATATAGTGTATATTACAGCCTATATGAATAAAGTCTAACTGAACTCTAGTTTGAATCAACTAAATAAATTTTAGGTGCATCAAAACAAAGGGTGTTCAGTAGCTAAAGCTGGCTATACACTTTACAACCATCGCATGACTGTCGTCTTGCGATGGTTGTAAAGCAATTAAAAGCTCATACGATCTGCCCATCTTGGACAGGCAGATCGTACTTGCAATCATCGCAAGCCCGCCCCGCTGAGGGGAGGGCTTCCGATGATTCCAATGCCGCACGGGCAGTGTGCGCTTGCGCACACCGGCCTGTGCGGCATTTGTCTCCCGAGAACGCCACTAACCCACCAACAATCATACAATTCTCGGCGGGTTTTCAAGCCTGCTCGGGAGACCAAAGACGTGCGACCGTACAGTAGAAACGGTCGCACGCCTTCCATACACCTGGCGATTATCGTACGATAATCGCCAGGTGTATGGGCACCTTTACAGTTTGAGTTCTTACTAAAGCAGCCACCGCTGGGCATGAGAAAAGATCTAACTACCACCACCTTTATCCTAAAATTTAAAAAAGCAGCTATGCCTTGTAGAATACTTTAAAACCAATTGAACTCTCAGTTTAAATTAGCCAAATACAGCCCAGGTGCAAAAAAATAATGTGTTCAGTGTCTTAGAATACATTATCTTTCAAACGTAGACATTGCAGGTTACCAGGACTTCCTTCAGTCTGTGGCCCTCCATCCTTCAGACTGCTTGGATCGTGTGTGTCACATTTAAACTATGGTTTGGTTTGTGTGTGGGGGAGGGGTGCCTCATGGCCTTGCTATGCCTCTGCAGGAAGACGTTATGCTTATTATATATGGCAGAAGAAAAAAAAAAGACAAGAGCTATCTATGGCAAAGTTAATCCAATAGTATACTTGAAAATAATCTTTGTAAGGAAATGCGGAGGAGTATAGTGTACGAAACTGACAAACATGCATTTCCTGCTTGGTTCATTCAACAAGAAAAACAATTACTCAACTTAAACATGTTTGGCAAACAAGAAAAACGGGTTGTGAGTGGGACACTATCTTGCATTATCTTTTTTTGATCAGTGGTAGGAACTGAAATATCTTTGGTGTATTTCATTCCAGACCAAAATAAATAAATGGAAGAAACATGACCCATGCTCCCATTCAGAGTACTTATCCTGCTTATGACATGTAGGAGTATGAATAAAGAATGTTCTCCATGCTATGTCATAAGGGCTGGATTCAGAGCATCACGGGCCTGGTGCTGAGGATTTTGGTGGGCCTTTTTATGGAAATTGTGACAATCACCGGGGGCCCTCTTCCTCCTGCCCGAGCTGTGATTTGCAGTCTCTCTACAGCTTGGAGTTAGTGGTGGACCGCCAGTGCCCGGTTGCAGCTGTGACCCTGTTGGATCTGCCACTGACTCCAAGCTGTAAATGGACTACAAATTTTAGCAATACATTACACAGCAATGCAGAATACCACCAACTATAGAGGACTACAAATCCCAGCAATAAATTATACAGCAATGCAGCATGGCACCAACTATAGAGGACTACAAATCCCAGTAAGGCATTACAGAGCAAAAGCAGAATACCACCAACTATAGAGGGCCACAAATCCCAGCAATACATTATAAAGCAATGCAGAATGGCACCATCTATAGAGGACTACAAATCTCAGCAGTACTTTATACAGCAATGTGGAATAATATGAAGCTACATACTCGAGGTTCACTGCCTGATGTCTCCAGGGTCTCATGAGAGCTGTGCTGGGTTTAGGAGGGGCTCTGCAGGCTCTAGGTAGGCTGTCCAGGCTCTTAGGTGGCCAGTGCAGGCTCTCAGGCAATCAGTGCAAGCTCTCAGGTGATCAGTGCGGGCTCTCAGGTGGCCAGTGCGGGCTCCAGGCAGACAGTGCGTGCTCCAGGCAGACAGTGCGGGCTCCAGGCGGTCAGTGAGACTGGCAGGCGTGGCTGCAGGAGATGCAGCTCTCTACTTAGGCCTGAGTAGAGAGCTGCATCTCCTGCAGGCACTAGAGGGCAGCGGCTGCCTGGTCGGGTCGGCCAGGCAGTGATTCGGGTCAGGTCGGCCCAGCCACAATTCGGCTGGGGTCGGCCAGGCCTATTGGTAGGGGTGGGCCTGGAGTGGGAGCTCCACAAGCCCCTTTGTTAATCTGGCCCTGCAGGTCATGATGACTGTCAGAAAAAAAAGGCATTTTGTGGTTTAAGGATGACACATATAAATTAATTTCCTAGGTTCTTCTGGGCAAGACCATTCTTACCACTATGAATCCACTTTAGAGCTACAGTTCTGTGTAAGAATGGAATTATGTGGTATGAGCTTTACCCAGGTATCAGGTCAGCTACCACTGGCATGGAAATCCCTCTGCAGATACAATTCACCATGCTCTAGTGAATCTCAGTAAAAATTAAAGTGTGATGACAGCAGCCTTTAGTTATTTTCCATATAAAAATATTTTCTTTTTAATTACATTAGGACTGCAACCTTTTCTCCTTGTACATTTCCATTTTAGATTTGGAAACAATTCATGCCAAATCATTGCTTGTCTTTGCAGTCAGTCCTAACATATTTGGTTTTTAATTTTTTGGTAAGGGCAAATAAGGCTTTTAGTTGTAAAATAACCACTTGCTGACCGGGGTGTTTAACCCCCCTTCCTGGCCAGGCCATTGTTCAGTATTCAGCGCTGCGGTACTTTGACTGACATTTATTCAGTCATGCAACACTGTACTGAAATACATTTTATACAATTTTTTGGGGGACACATAGAGCTTTCTTTTGGTGGTATTTATTTACCACTGGGGTTTTTATTTTGTACTATATAAATGAAAAAAGGAGCGAAAATTTTGAAAAAAAACCTGTTTTCCCTACGTTATGTTCTAAAACATTTATTATTACCCAATTTTTTTGTAAAATATCAAAGACGGGGTCACGTCGGGTAAATAGACACCAAACATGTCAAGCTTCAAAATTGGTATAAATAGGTATATAAGTGCGTGCGTGCGCACGGGGGCGGGGGACTTAAAACTTTTTTGGGTGAGTTGTTTTTTTTTAAATATGAGACTTTATTTTTTTTTTTCTTAAACTTATTTTTTACACCTAACTTGGTTGCTAACACATTGGGGGCTAAAAAGCCCCCAATGTGATAGCTAGAAAAAAATGACAGGTCCTTTTAATGGAGACACCAGGGGTCCCCAAGACCCCTAATGTCACCTAGGGACCCCCAAAGAAGCTGATGAAGCAGAGATTTGTTTCAGCAGCTTCTTCTCTGGCTCCCAGCCAGAGAAATGACAGCTAAAGGCAGAAGTGATGTAATACACATTGCTTCCGAATTTAGAGAGAGAGAGGGGGGAGAGATCAGCGGTGTGAAATGCGGATCTCTCCTCCTTCTCTCTTCGAGCAGCCGATGTGCCAGTCCTGTCAGTCCTGGGCACCGCAGGGGCAGCGGCTGCGGAGGTGGAGGGGCGCCGCACAATTTAGGGTAATACAAGCGATCAGCCGGCTGTAAAGCCGGCCGAGCACTTGTATGAGACAAAGGGCCGGATTTACTCTCCCTGCTGCCCCAAGGCCAGGTTCCGCAATGCACTTGGACAATGGACCTGGCATTCAATGCCCTCTTTAGCACATAGTGCAGCCCAAGTGGTTAACGGTAGGGTGCTTTATAAATTCAGGGCCATAGTCCTTTGGGAGCCCTAACCCTAAAGACTACCCTTTGGGGGCATAACCTAACAGTGGGGAAAGACTGGACCATATGTCCTGATGGCGAACACTGCACATACTGGTGGGGACTAAAAGATAAGCTGTGATGCCCCGAGGTGATATTCCTTAAGCCCACCAACTGGAGTGCCACTGATGTATGCTGTGGATGCGGAACTGCAAAACTGCACTTCAATAGTTTTTAAATTAAAAAATTAGTGCAATTTTCTTTCTATTGCAGCTTAGGGACTGTCTGCTGCCCCTCAGCAACTCCTCCTGTTCCTACTGTGCATGTGAATGCTGTCCTCTTCGGACTCTGTCACCGGTTGAGCCTTTGGAAGCAATGTTGTCACTCTGCATGAAAACACCACTGTTACTGTTGCCACTGTACACAGAGACCAGGAAGCATATTGCTGCTACCTGCGTCTGCTGAGTCACTGGGTCATTCACTGCTGCTGCTTCTTTCAGTTTTTAGGTTATGGACCTCCTCTCACCATGAGTACTGGAGTAGATTCCTGAAGGGCCTTTTGGTCCAGGGACTTGGTCAGTGGAGGAATTATGTCTCCTGATAAACATCCTGGAGCTTAGAGTGATTTAGTTGTCTCTTTAGTGCTGTACTCTGGATTGCAGAGTCATCTGATCACAATCTAGTCAGACAAACGCAATGACCTATATCAGCCATCAAAGAGGCGCCAAATGTCACGTGATGCTGAGAAAAGCAATCCTGATTCTGGCTTGTACAGAACCTCACATTCAAGGCAGGGAAGATCGGCAGGCGGATTACTTCATTCATCAGCATCTGGGTCCTGGAGAGTGGTCTTTTCATATCAAGGTAATATGGGCCCTTTAAAACCGATGGGGGACTCTGGATGTGGATCTCTTGGTGTCCATTTTTAACAACAAGCTGGACAGGTTTGTCACAAAGTCCAGGGATCCTTTAGGCTTAATGGTGAGTTCCCTGATGACTCCCTGGGATCAGTTAAGACTGATTTACTCCTCTCTCTGAAGCTCTTACCTCATCTCCTTCTCTGGATCAAGATGGAGGGCATTCTGGTGATACTCATTCATGTGAATGAACGTGAATACAAATTATCTTTGAAGCGGAAGGCGTTCTGACAACATATCTTTCCTATGCGTTATTGTGGTGTCACCCACCAGTTGTTCCAGCACCTGAACTAAGGGGTATACCAGTTTGGTCTGTGATGGATATATATCTATAATAAGTGATAACAGCAGATACACCCACAACAGTAGAGCGTAGTATGTTGCTAAGCAAACTTTAGAAGTCTGATGTCTCGATGTGCAAGCTGTGATTGTTAGCCTGGCTTCAACCTCTTTCTGCAGTGTGAGAAGTAAGATGGCAACACCAAACAGGGGAAGCTGGGTTACAAGGGACCAAATGGTTACACACCCATGAGTTCTTTATAGGCTGAATAGTTAATTATTATGTTCACATCAACAACAGAAAGGTTGCTTTTAGTGTCAAGACATTAAAAAATGGCATATTGGGAGAATGATGCCTTCAGCCTGCTGCTGGTATTTCCTCAACCAGTGATCACTCAATTTGACTATTGTAATACTATAGCTTTATGTCAGCTCACAAGGTAAGGCAGCAGTTAAAGATAGAGCCGTGTATGCACAGCCAGGAATAAAAAACTGCTATGCAGGCATCAGTCTGTGTCAAATATTGTCTAGTATCTTAGACCAATAAGCAGATGCTTGCTGATGCCTGAACATAGATGGTACTAACAGTTTAGGGAGATAGAAAAGTGAAATATTTGTCAGGAGAAGTACAACAATATCTTTAGGAGTAATAAATAATTGACTTAGCATGCATTCACATACCATTCGCAAATGCTGTACTCTAAAGGTTAGGTCCATTTATGAAGAGAAACAGACATCGGGCACCTTTCCTGGTGCAATAAAGCCTTTTTATCTATTAAAACATATACAAGTGATAAATTGTACTCACAAAGAGAGCAACGATAAAGCATCAAAGGACAATAGTCCTAAATGGCTTACTTGATAAGATTAAGTTAGGAGGACAATGCAGAGAATCCGTTGATCGGCAAACACACACACATAAGCTGAACGCGTTTTCGGGGCACACCCCTTTCTTCAGAGCTCTGAAGGGGGTGTGCCCCGAAAACGCTTACAGCTTATGTGTGTGTGTTTGCCCATCAACGGCAGCCATTTAGGACTATTGTCCTTTGATGCTTTATCTTTGCTCACGGTGTATAGAATTTATCACTTGTATATGTTTTAACAGATTAAAAGGATATATTGCACCAGAAAAGGCGCCTGGTGTTTGTTTCCCTTATGTCTCATGCAGTGCACGTTATTCCTTGTCTGGAACTGGGCAGCCTTTTGGGATCGTTTAAAGCATCGTCCTTTGACCGTAAGGAGGGTCCTTTTTAGGCGCTGGTCTACGTGTGTGTTTTGGAACTTTCGCTAGGTCCATTTATAGTATGAACAACATAATGTTAATTTTACCCTATACCATAATTATAGCAAAGGAAAAACAAAACATTTAAGTTTAAATGCAACCATAAAATACACAACTACTTGATACAACTACTCAATTATTGCTTGTCTATAAAAGAAAAACAGCAAGTAATATGTATAAACTGTGTAGCCTTGGGCTGGTTCAGTTATAAAGAATAACTAAGGGCTCATTCAAACCATGTGTCTTGATCTTTGATGATCAGCAGTTTTTTTATGTGCCCTGTTCACATCATGCAGGTTTGTTGTATAAAATGCAGCATGTTTGCATTTTTATGCAACTCACAACAATGCATTACAATCAATGGCAACACACCACAATGCACTGGTCTACATAGAGTTGAATGGAGTGTTTGTTAACGTTCAATAAACTTAAAAGAAGGTAAACATTCCTATGCGTTGCACAGCACAATGCATCCCCGCAGTTGTGAATAAGCTCTAATAATTAACTGTAAATTGTTTTAATTTTCTATCATGGGAGGATCATAACCCAGCATTCTGTAAAAATCTCACCCTTCAGGCGTTCAGGTGCTGCATGTGGTCCATTGGCAATTTTTGTGAGTCCCTCAGGACCCCTGCAGTCAGAACTCTGTGTTTACCTATTACCCTGTAATGTGACCTCTAGCAGTCTATTGTAATGTGTCCCCAGTCTCTAATCTCAACTTGAAACCAGTGGCAAATATGTATGCAGAGCACATTTGGGTTTGGGGACTTAGGATGCATGGTAGTAGAGCTTACAATAATAGTAGGTACAGTATATGTAAGCATTTGTGATACCTCCTACTTGTAATATATACAAAAAGAAAGCATTATTTTTAGAAGATAGGTTTACTTTAAATTATGCTAGTATGCTGTTAGTCCCAAAAGTCATACATCAGAGAAGGAAAGTATCACATGACAGCTACATTGCCATAACAGCTACAATATGCAGTTTCTGCATTTGTTATTCTTTGAAACACTTATTTTATTTAGGCATGATACGTTTCACATTCCAGAACAGCAGTACTAGAATTGTTACAATTGTGCATGGGACAAATGTCAGAAAAAATCTAGTATGTTGGAAACTTTGATCCAATTGTCCATTTTCTCTACATATTCATAAAGGGGAGATAAGCTAGTGCAGCCACTAATCAATCAATGGATAAGGGTTTTTTGCATTGCCTTACCGAGTGCAACGTCCAAAGCATCTATAGTTTGTTGCCCATTACTAGGACTCCAGTTATAGAAGAGATCCTCCCTTTCAATTCAGGCACTACCTTTAGTAGTAATTAAAGAAGAACTCCGGTTACATTTTTAATTAAACCTTGCAGTGAGGCTCATTTTTTTCTAGGTGCTTTAAAAAAAAAGTTATACTCACTAGACCATCCAACCTAGCTCCCTGCTTCTGTGATCATTGAAGTGCGTCTCCTCTGCTGCACAGATGGACTTCTCCTCGTCATCCTCATGCCTATATACAGTCTATGCAAGTGTATAGAGCGGGATAATACCAGGATCCATAGAACGCTGCAGCAGAGGGGGAGAGACCCCCAATACACTGGTCAAAGAACAACAATCAGTGATGTTTAGTGTTACGATGAATATGTTAGTAATTCAATGGATATGGTGACTCACGTGTGCTTTGGATTATACCTGTTAAACAGACTGTGTCCTGACGAGTTGCAGGCCCGCGGTGGGAACCAAGCGAGATTCAGGACTGTGTTATTTTCTGCTGTACCACAGCTTGAGCGGTACGCCGCACACTGCCTATGTATGCACATTTTGACTTGTTTATGAATAAAGAGAATTAAAAAAAAAAAAAAGAACAACCTGGCTCGGATGGTCTGGTGAGTATAACTTTTTTTGCACCTAGAGACAAACGAGCACTTAACCCTTGGTTACAGGAGATGTATTCTGAGACTGAGATGTTACTCCCCCAAAATGGTAACCTGTAACACAGCTTTGTCATAAATATATGTGAGATCCTGGTAACTAGTCCCAGAATAGTAAAATTACCATTTTAGGTTTTTAGGTTTGAAACACCACTATTAGAAACACTTATTTGCTTTGCTTGAAAAAGCTAAACACATCTAAACTAAGATGCCTGTAGTTTTTTAAATCGGTATATAGGTAGTAGTTGTAATATATATAGATATATACACTGAGTGGCCAGATTATTATGACCAGCCCATCAGTACTTCATTGGGCCACGAGATGACTTCGTTGGGCCACCTCGTGACTCCACAACATGTTGCAAGATGATGTGAGGAATCTGGCACTGCACTGTTGCCCTTCCGTTGTATTGTACCAGTCTTGCCACTCTCCGTCCTGCCCTAACATTGACTAGTCGCTAACGGCCACAATTCGCACGTTCAGACCCAGATTTTCGGCTGACAGTCCAGTCTTTAAACACTTTAACAATGAGCCCCTCTTGAACATTTAACGAATTCTGCTGTTTTGCTGATACTCGCACCATGGCTCGCGCCAACAATCATCCCACATGCAAAGGCTGTTAAAACGCGTTGTTTACCCATATTTTCAGAAAAAAATCACTTCTACTGTTGTGGTAAACAACCTGCTTCCCTATTTATAATGGTCTGGTCCTCTAGCAACTTCAGCGCGAAATTATAGCTAATTATAGCTAATTTGCCTTCAAACATCAGGTGGTCATAATAAACTGGCCACTCAGTGTATATAGATCTATATATCTATATATATCTCACTACATACATACATACATAACATACACACACACATGCAGACTATATATACACAGGTTTTTTTGTAATAAATAGAAAAATAGGCTGAACAAAAGGAAAATGAAGTAGGAAGTCATAAAATCATAAGATAAAAAATATTGCAAAATAAATAGAACTGGAACCCTACCTGCGGTAATGAGCTGGCAGGCTTGGTGAGAATTCCTCCCACATATACGACATTTGGAAGTGTAGGTCTTGGAAATTCCAGAGCAATATCAGTACAAAGCATCCACAGACAGCTTCCCTGGACCAATTCATACATGGATTTTGAAGGCAAAACATTATATTTTCTCATTATCTTTTCATATTTTGGTAAGACTAGGAAATTTACTCCAAACCGAGAGACAAGGTAAACAACCGAATTCCTAATTCTATCTAGTAGGTCCATACGGTCTGTAAGAAGAGAGTTGAACTCTGGAACATAAGATAAAGGTGCTGGGGCACCAACTTCAGCTGGGTACCATAGTCCAGTAGAAAAAACTGCATACTTCACCTCCAGAATATTGGCTATAACAAATCCACACATCTCATTGGGATCTACAAGTACCAAGTCATACTTTTCCTTCTTCAGGTGTTCCATCAGTAACGTGTTACCCACCATCATATCACAGTTCTTGGAATAGTGGTCAAGAATATCAAACAGTTCTAATGCTGTAAACCTCCCAGAGAAAATATTCTTCATTTTGGACTGTAAAAAATCATCTGATGTGGTGCTGTTAAAAATCCCTGGGTATCGCTGAATTTGGTATTGACTTGATTTTGGAAAGACTCTTCCCTCAGAAGCAAGAAAATCAGTTTGATGGCCCTTATCTTTTAGAGCAATGGCTATAGTTTTAAATATATACAGATGGCTTTCAAACATAATTGGCGGGACAACAAGAATTTTGGCAGACATTGATAATCCAAGAGTGACCCACAACAGGATGACAGACATATAGGACCTCATAGCTGCAGTTTAAAAAAAAGAAAAGAAAATGTTAGAATTACAAATTTTTGCAACTACGTTTTACCATTAATTTAAAAGTCATGCAACAAATAACGGTTTATAAAGTGAAAAAGCACAGATCAATAAAATAATTAATTTTGTACTATACAACACTTTTAGGCTTTTTATGCAGCAGTGGAAATCACAACAAGATGCCATAGAAACCAACTAGAATGCATACTGTAAAACAATAAACTAAAAATCAGGTAGTTTGAAAATTCCTATATAAAAAGCTATTTAAGTATGAATTATCATAAAATACAATTTATACATTTAAAATGTTTTACTGTAGATCAGTAAATAACTCAACAATTAGTTGAACAATAACTGTTTGTTTTCTAAACTATTAAAGACAATTAAGAACTCGACAATGGTTCTCGGACAACAGTACTTTCTGAAATCACACTTCTAAGAAGCAAACAAGTGTAAACAAAAATGAAACCTCCTCTCACCCGCTCTTTTCTATTCAGAAATTTTTTAACCTACATTTTAACACAGAAATATATTCACCTACATCCATGTCACTCATCAGTGCCGTTTCCAGGTGTGGAGGGATGAGCAATCTAGTGCTGCATATTTGCCTACACTGGCTGGTCCTTGCTGATCAACCTTTGTTGAGGTTATCAATGCAGACTCCTCTTTTGGATCCAGGACCCAGCCACTGGACACCCAATAAGAAGTGTCCACATCACACAAGCAGTGAAATGGACAACCAAAGAAGGACCCCGCCTCCTGTAGACTCGGGATAGGCATGCCACCTGACCATGGATTTAGGTGAGTAAAGGAGGCATTTAGGTAGGAGTTTTATATTTTGTATGGCAGTGATTAGTTAGAGAGAGGTGGGGGGAGGAGGTGTGTCTGTGAGGGCAGCCCAAAGAGTACCTTTAAACGGGGATTACAGCTAAAATAATTATACTTTGTATCAACCTTAGTTTTAAGGTTTTCTGGAAGATCTAGTCATGCATGATGATATAAAACAGATCAACTAAATTCTAAAGGACACTCAGGAGATATAAGCAAACATAAGGATAACACATATTTCAATCTTGATATCCATTTACATTAATTAAATCACTTTCTACTTAATATTGATATAGATATGGGTAATATACAGTATTTGTTTTTAACTAAGCTCTGCAAAGGACAAAGGGCTGTTAAAGCAAATTAATAAATGGTTATTTATCTTGAGGACCACACAATTTGTTCTGTAAAAGTCAAATGTATGTAAATGTCCATACATTAAAGCATGCACGCAATTTCTAAAGCTTTAATATCACAAAACTATCACAAAACTTTAACATTAGGACAAAATGGGAGTTGTGATCCTGTTGCTGGCAATCACCTTCTCTTAAGGGTTTGCCCCTTCTTGGCCTGAACCAGTGTTGTTCTGTCACTTTGCTTTTGAGCGATACTCTGCAGTGATCCAGCCAGCGAGGAAGCAATATCATAGGAGTACATGATTAGTCTCTTGTGATCCTGTTGCTGATGAGTTTCTACCAGTGAGAGGATTGCTAATGTGACATCACCATAAGTGGTTGTTTTTAAATTTCAAGAGTTCAGTTTGGCACAAAATATATACAAATGTTAAAGGGTTATTAAACCCTCACATTTTTTTGCATATGTCTACTGCTAGCAAGCAGTAGATATATGCAAAAACTTTTTTTTTTTTGTAAAAACACCTTTTATAACAGGTTCAAACTTACCTGTGTCTTTGCCGCACGCTCCCGTCAGAACATCTAAAGAGTCCCGGGCGGCCGCAAAGGATCTTGGGGTGGGCGCATGCGCAGTTCAGATGTTCAGCCGGGAGAAGACGAGAGACACAAGGTAAGTCTATGGAGCAGCGTGCACCCGCACAGGCTCCGTGGGACATTAGAGGAGAGCAGGACAGAGAAGTCAGCGCTGGATCGGAGACCCGCACCAGCAGTGGAAGGACAGCTGAAAAGGACAGTAGAGAAGAAGATGATTAAATAAAGAGGCATGATTTGAGGTAAGTCCTGCCACTAACATTGGGTGGGGGGAATAGCCTTTAATGTCACTTTAAGCATCTTAAAACATAGTTCCATTGATTAATGCTGATTAATATTTTGCTTGGTAAAAAGGAAGCAGTATTAAAGTGGACCTTTACCCCTTTGCTAATATGAAATCATCTTACATTCATTATCTAAACAAACATATTTTCATTTTACTTACAACTTATTGTTTTCTACTTCCTGATTCTTCCTGACTCTCTTTGGCAAAAATGATGTCATGTGCCCAAGCTTTGCATCCTGGGAAGGTTACATCAGAAGTGCATTGCTGGGAAATCTCGTCTTTAATCTCACGAGATCTCAGGGAAAGGCATTTTCCTTCCCTAAGATGATGTGCATGGTCACATGTCCTATTCACATGTGCCAGAGTTCCAGAAAGTTAAGGGAGATGGATACACCTGCCCTTAGTAAAATGGCCACTGTGAGAAGAACGGGGAGGAAAAGAAAAACAAGGTATGCAAAGAATACGAAGCCTGCAATTATCTAGAAGTATGTGTTTGTAGATTGTCATTACTAAACATTTCTAAAGGTGCTTTTGTTGTTATTTTGAAGATATGGGTAAAGGTCCGCTTTAACATTGAAAATCTGATACATATATAAATGCAGGAATTATTTTGTGTTCATTTGGGTAAACATTTAATATGTAGCAAATAGGATTCATGCAGACAATTATAAAATGGGTTACGTGAAACTAGTACATTCATGCCACTGGTGTCAAGTCCAAAGCTGACACTAGAATGTAATGTGGTATGTGGGATACATATTTGCTGGCTTTGTTTAAATTTCAGACCAGAACAAATTAACTGCCTCCACTCATTGTCTATTTGCTTAAACCACAGTTTGAGGGCTGACCCACTAAATATTTCTTGCAAAGTAGGAATTTTTGATACAGCCTATTTTGTAGTAGCTCAAAGAATAGAGCCTTTACTCATATCTGAAGTGGCAAGTTTTAGAATAGGCTGTCACTTAAATGATCATAACATTTATTTATAAATGCAAAGTTTTGCACTTTGGGATCAAAAATAAGCAAATGGGTTATACAATTATGAGTATGCCGCTAGGGAAGTCGGAAATGGAGAAAGATTTGGGGGTCATTGTAGTCCATAAACTGAACAATAGATTACAGTGCCAGGTTGCTGTAAGCAAAGCTAGTAGAATCCTGTCCTGCATCAAGAAGGGAATGTTTTGCAGGGATAAGTCTATAATTTTGCCACTTTACACATCACTGGTTCGGCCTCACCTGGAGTATGCGGTGCAGTTTTGGGCACCGGTACATAGAAAGGATGTCTTTGAGCTGGAGAGAGTCCAGCGGAGGGCAACCAAACTCATTAGGGGGATGAAGGACCATAGCTATGGGACACGGCTACTAAATTTAAATATGTTCACGCTGGAAGTAAGGAGATTAAGGGGGGATATGATTTTCATGTACAAGATGTTCTATAGTCATAGCAACATTGGCAACAAACTCTTTAAGATTAATTCCGTAACAAAGACTAGAGGCAACCACCTAAAACTGGTAGAAAAAAAATTCAAACAGCAGGGGCGAAGGGGGTTCTTCTCAGTTCGAGCGGTTAGGGTCTGGAACTGGTTGCCACAAGCAGTGATTTCAGCAAATAGTGTGGAATCATTAAAGAAGCTTTTGGACGATTGCCTGAGAGACCGTAATGTACAGGGGTACAGGTACTCTTAAGAATGACATGCCTCAAGGACCTATACACACACACACACACAATAGGTTGGACTTGATGGACATGTGTCGTTATTCAACCTCAAATACTATGCAACTATGTAATTAAATATCTTACAGAGAAACTGGTAAAAATGTTTAGCCATTTTATGGTCTTTATATCCTAAAGGTGGTTTGCAGCTCACGTCTTACTTAATGGTCATGTAACACAGGGACGTGCGGTCAGGGGAGGCAGGTGAGACAGAGCCTCACCTATAATTATGGAAGAAAAAGCTGTCAGCTTCGAGTCTGATCCCGACAGGTTTTTCTCCATTCAGACCGCCTCCTAACAGGTTACACAACAGGGAAAGCCTCCCGCGGTGTAACCTGTCATGGACGGAGCACTGCCTTTTAATTTCAGGCGGCGCTGCATCCGTTTTTGACAGCTAAGTTAGGTTACACAGCAGTAGGTTTGTTTAACCTAACATAGTTAGGCAAGAGCTGCGACAGCTTCTACTCTGTATTAGGGGCTTGAGGTCTGTAGATGGTTTGGTCCAATGGCAAAGCACCATTGGACCAAGCTGTCCAATAAAAACAAAAAAAAACCGAGGACATCGATCTCAATGCCTTACCAGTAACGAGCAAGTGAGGGACAGGGAGGCTCTTCCCTGTCTCCTCCTTTCTTTCGCCCCCTCCTGTAGCTTGGTGTTGGGAGGTTGTGCGGGGCAGAGGCGGGCTGGGGGCGGGGAGTGGAAAATGCCTCACCTAGAAAAGACTCCACTGAACGTCACTGATGTAAAATAACTTGTGCTAACATAAGAGATCCACATGCTCACAGCTATGCGGAAGCTATGAGGAAGCAGGCCAGGTATTAAATGCTCGTATCAGTGCTATGGGGGAAAATGTAAAAGATTTTTAAAAATGCAGGTTGAGGGATCAGTGATAATTTAATTGTGTGGTAAAGTAGCCACTGCTCCAAGCTTGCTACCATGATGGATGACAATCGCAATACAATTTAGTAAACTAAAAGGTGAGAATGTAGTCTATCACAGGAGCGAGCTTGGAGTAGTGGCTACTTTACAACACACCGGGACCATGGTGAACAAAAGTAGCCACCCTCCAGAAGGGAGGACAGTGTCAGCACCAATTCAGAGGTGATTGAGGATCTACAGCCAAGTGATACATAACTACTACATTTTTGTAAATTGTTAAGTTACTTGAAAACATTTTTAAGGTTTAACTCCTGAGCTTAGTGTCACTTTAAAATTAAATAGATGTTTAGTATTTACAACCAAGTAAGTAAAGTTTAGGGTAATGTCACTGGATCTTGTTCAAATGCATAATTGGAGCTGTATGCAACCAATGACATATGTATACCAGAAACCTCTACCCTATTCAGCAATAATACATTGCGATTCAGCAAAAATGAATTAAACCGAGTGCCGCCAGGACTCTCTTTACACTTGTAAAGCCAGCTGTCGACTTTAAAATGTAAGTGATTCTGGCGGTTCAGCTGCTGCCAGATCACTTCGGCAGGACGGTAAAGTCCCCGCTAGTGTTTCTCAGGCTCTGCTGACGCTCTTTGGCTGACGACAAGAAGCTGGGAAGAGAGCGGCAAACTTCCATTCACCGATCTCCTCCCTGCTCTATGGGACCAGGAGCAACGAGTGTTACATCAATTACGGTCCCATAGCTGTCATTGCTTGGCTGCTGATGCCGAGCATTAAGCTATTGAAGTGCAATCTTCACTTCAATAGCTTATTTAGAGTGGAAAGGTGACACTAGGGGTCCAAAAGTTCCCTAGTGTCACCTTAAAGAGTACATTTCACCATCAATATGCTATCACATAGGGGGCTTGTATGACCCATTATGTGATGGCAATTAAAGTTAAAAAAAATAAAGTTTTAAAAAAATAAATAAATAAATAAACATAAAAATATGTACGCCTATGTACGAAAACGACGACCGACATCATGTTGGGTATCGCCACGCACAATAGAGTAAGAGCAATAATTCTAGGGCCAATATTTTCACGCATCTCTGAACTAATGACCTGTAGGGGATTTTAAAGTGTCGTCTATGGACTTTTTGGTGTACTGAATTTTGTCCCCGTTTCACGACACACACAATTTTTAACCTGGGCATGTTGGGTATCTATTTACTCATCGTAATCTCATCTTTTATATTGTGTAACAACATTGTATTAATATTATGCAAAATTAAATTTACAACTGCCACTATTTTATTCTACAATGTCTTGGCTTTCAGAAAATATAGAATGTTTGGGGGTTTGAAGTAATTTTCAGGCCTAAAACTTGGATTATAACATGTAGATTCCTTTGTTGTTTAGATGTTACCATGACGCTTGTGACATTTCCTGCCCATTTCTTATAAGCATACTGCTTCCTCCATTTTGTGATTAGCTTGGTATAAAAGCACTGACTGCTCGAAAACTCACTCATCATTTCCAATAAAACCTTTAATTCAGACACGCATTACAATAATGTGTGTGTA